>NW_026867726.1:1503801-1586946 GCF_020745735.1 Hemiscyllium ocellatum | reverse complement strand
CCCTCTCTCGCCCTACACTCCCTCACACTCCCCTCTCCCCCTCCCCTCCCTCTCTTCATCCCCTCCCTCGCTCCCCCTCTCTCACCCTCCCTTCCCTCTCTCTCCGTCTCGCCCTCCCCGCCTTTCCTCCCCTCCCTTGCCATCCCTTCTCGCCTTCCCCTCTCTTGCCCTTACCCCTTGCCCTCCACTATCTCGCCCTCATCCTCTCTTGCCCTCCCCCTCCCTCTCTCCCTCTCCTCTCTCGACCTACCCTCTCTCACCTTATCTCTCACTTCCCCCCTCTTCTCCCTGCTCCTTCACTCTGTCTCCACTTTCTCTCACTCTCAACCGCCCTCAATCGGTATCTCTCTCTCTGCCCACGTCCCTCCGTTTCTCTCTGACTGAATCTCTCTCCCTCCTGTCCCTCCCTCCCTCTCTCTCAGACACACTCTTTCTCCCTGCTCCTTTCCTCTCCCTCTGACCCCGAGACTGGAGGTGGGGTGTGGTTGGTCGTGGGGCTGCGTGTGGTGGGGAGGGTGGGGGTGAGATGGGGTAGAGATGGAACCGCTGTAGGGGGGCAGAGATGGGCAGGACAGATAGTGTGAGGGTGAGGGGAAAGTGAAGAGTGGAGGCAGGTGGAGAAACCGGGGCTGGGGCGGTTGGTGTGAGAGGGAGAACGAGGGAGAGTGAAAGGGGGAGGTTGTGAGAAAGAGTGAGTGTGCAGGGAGAGAGAGGGAGAAATGTGGAGTAAGTGTGGGGGAGATGAAATGGGGAGGCCAGGTTGGAAAGGGGATGGGGAGGGGGACAGAGGGAGTTAAACCCAGCTCCTGAGCTCAGGGCGCGGTACCCTCCCCTTCCCTGAGGACCAGGACTTGGGGCTGAGTCTGTCTCTCTCCAGCTCAGCTTCTCCAACACAAAGACACACAACAACATCGGTCCCTCTGCTGCTCGGCACGCTTTCATCAGCATTTTTATTGGTTACAAATGGAAGTGATGGATACAGTCAGTGGGATGGTGCCTTTTCTCACTGGCCCCTGAGTTGTGAGAAACATTGAAATGTTTCCCTGTAACTCCCCTGTGGGATAAGGATGGACAAACCAGCGCTCCCCTCAGTCTGTTACCATAGCGACAGGCTGCTCCATCCCTGAAACACTGAACTGAAATGAGAAAATCCCGGATGGATTGATTAATGAGGGAATTTGATGGATGGATGGATTTGGGTGAAGGGATATTTCAGCACATTCTTCAGCTGCTGCCTGAACTTAGTCTGGGTCACGGCATAAATAGCGGTGTTTGTGCAGCAACTGAGGAGCTGCAGCATGAAGCCCAATTCTCGCACAAAGGGATCGAGATACACAGAGTCATACCTAATACTACTCATCCGGTACCATATGAAACGCACCATTAGCATTGACCATAACAGGATGAAATTGGCCGAGATCACAAACAGTAAAATGATGGATTTTTTTCGGTTTCTCATTTCTGTGTCAGACTGAGCGTCCCCATTGGTGTGAGCGCGGAGTCTCCTGCGGGCTCTGCTGGTCACTAAAATGTGTCTGACGGTGAGAACATTGAGCAGCAGAATCAGGAGAAATGGGACACCCGGGGTTAGAATGTGGTGGAGGAACTCGATTGCGCCCCAGACACTGGAGAATACAACACCGGCTGTTACCTCACAAAACCAGGGGCCGTTTCTCAGCCAATACCGAGCCGTGAACATAAAATACCAGAAAATGTTCTTTGAACAGCTCAGCACAGTCACTGCTCCCAGAACCACAGCCGCCGTTTTCTCACTGCAATATTTACTTTTCAGCTTCTGGCAACAAATAGCCACAAACCGATCAAAGGTGAAAGTGACGGTGAACCAGACAGAGCAGTCAGTGGCTGCATAAAGCAGGACGGCGTGGATATTACACACGGGGACGGAGTATAGGAATTGAAACTGTTCCCAATAAACAATGGGAATGTGTCTCAGGATCAGGTCGAGGATAATGACCAGGAGATCCGCCGCTGCCATAGCCCCCAGGTAACGTCTGATACATGGAGACAATCCACAATCTTTATAAAGCAGGACGTAGATGGTCACTACGTTAACTGTGAGGAAGGAAAACAAACCCATTATCCATCAGCCTGGAGGCAAAGGGACCCGTTTGATCGGGGACCCAGTGAGATTTTCAAATGTGTCCCTGTATTCAGGCGTTTATTAAAATAATTGGAGCTGGAATAACAAATGGGAAGGTCGGCATCACTTACAAAAATGTGCCAGAAACCACAAGAAACCCTCCCTCCCCAAACATAGAGACACATCCATAAGGACAGATGGTTTCTAGAACATTCCCACACACTCGATCACTCGAGAGCAGACACAGGTCACTCCTTCCCAGTTCCTAATACGGAGGGTGGAAACGTTGCTGTCCTGAAGGATTCTCTCCCAGTTTCCTGAAGACAGACGGAGTTTGGGAATTTCCTGTATTTTGGTCTAAATTGTGTTCGATCCTGTGTCGTGGAGAAATGTAAACGCAGGGAAAACGTATTCACCCCTTTAACTGCCTGAGGGGCCTTCGGAACAGTGTCTCCTTCTCCCTGGATCGGGATCTCTTCCCTCGGGATCTTATCGTTTGTTCAATTCACTGACGTCCGGCCGTTCACAAACAAACAACGTCAGGGACAGAACGTTCCGGGGAATGTCAGTTATAGAATGTTGCGGACAGTACGTTCCTAGGAACACCTTGACCGGTCCATCACCTTTCCCCCCAACCACTCCACCCTCCTCTCTGACCTACCACCTCTCCCCACCTCTGTCGACCGATCACATTCCCAGCTTCCTTCCCCCAGTCCCAGCCCCAACCCCACCCCTCGCCCCCTCCCATTTATCTCTCAGCTCCCCTGCCCACAAGCCTCATTCCTGATAAAGGGATTATGCCCGAAACGTTCATTCCCCTGCTCCTCGGATGTTGCCTGACCTGCTGTGCTTTTCCAACACCACACTCCCAATCAGAAAACAGTCTGAAACCATCATAATCATGGGATCAGGCCTGATCGGTCATGTTTCATGAAGGCCCCATCACCATCCCTGGGTCTTTCCTGTTCCACCGGCAGAACAGACCCACCAGCAGGGTGGATACCCCGGGACAGAGTCAGGGAAGGAGTTACCCTGCAAATCCCCAACATTGATTCCAGAACCCGGGAAGACTCATGGTAACAGGTCATAGATGGTCAAGGAAATCGCCTGAGGACGGTCATCTTCTGCCCCCATCCCTACCCCCGGTGATAACTAATGCCTGTTCAGTGTGAGAAGCAGTGGAGACCACACCCGTGCATTGATCGATAAACCGGTATAAATAACTGTCCAGCACCGGGAGCTGTGCAGTGATCACCAATTTGTAAGCTGGAGCAGTTACCCTCCGGGCATATAGGAATGTGTACACCACCGCGGTGCATTGATCTGTAAACAAAGAGCAGTTAACCTCACAGCATGTAGGACTGTGTACACCACCCCAGGACATTGATCTGTAAACAAAGAGCAGTTACCCTTTCAGCATGTAGGACTGTGTACACCACCCCAGTGCATTGATCTGTAACCCAGGAGCAATTACGCTCCAGGCATGTAGGACTATGTACACCCCCTTCCCCTGTGATTTGATCTGTGAACCAGGAGCAGTTACCCTCCCACCATGTCGGACTGTGTACATGGCCCCAGTGGACTGATTTTTAAGGCAGGAACAGTTACACTCCCAGCATGTAGGACTGTTTACACCACTCCAGTGCAATGATCTGTAATGCAGGGGCAGTTACCCTCTCAGAATGTAGAGCTGTGTACACCACCCCAGTGCATTGATCTGTAACCCAGGAGCAGTTACCCTCCCAGCATGTTGGACTGTGTAGACCACCCTCGTGCAGTGTTCAGTAACACTGTGTTAGATCGCTGCCCAGTGTGGGGACCCTTTCAGCCCTTTCTGGAACTGACAGGATCTGCACCTCCCATCCATTTCCAGCTCCACCTCTCCATTTGGCCATGACAATGGGGTGCTATGGGTGTGAATATCACTGCCATAGAGAGACAGAGATGGAAGGGGAATCCGTTTGAGCAATAACAAATGGGTGGGGTATGGGAAATAGACAGTGGGGGGAGACTGAGAGACAGTGTTATGGAAGGATGTGTTACCGGGTTTCAGAATGCTGAAATGAAAACCTTTTAACAGCATTCTGTAACATAAGCCAGTGTTTCCAGGAATGGTGGGTGAACAGGATATCGGTGGGAGTTCAGACGATGCAGAGTTTTGGATGAGTATTTGTTCTGCAGCTTTCTATCTGGGTGTAGGGTCAGCAGAGTCTTTGACTCATTGAGCTGAATCTAACAATAATTTGTCTCAGTGCCATTTTGCTTGACTGTGACAGAGGGATTGTCTGCATGAAGCAGATCTAGTTTCCTGGTGCTATCTTAACGAACTCACCTCACTAACTACCAGACCCCACCCCATGGGGTCCCTCTCATTCAATACCAGCACGAATCTCCAACCCATCGTGGCTGGAGGTAATCACCATCACCCGGATGTCCCTGAATATTGCATGATCCCTGACACTGGCGCCATCTTTCAAAGACCATTAGACCATTAGCTTTCTCAAAGGAGCTTCCCTGAACAGTTTACCCCGAGCATGGCAAATAAGGGGCAATTACACCACAGTTTGTCGACAGGGGCACAGAGGTCCTGATGGATGGACTAGTACAGAGGGGGACCATTCCCTTCCCAGAGGGGCCCACACCACCAGACCCACCGAGCATTGTCTGTGCTCCCCACCCAGCTCAGTGCAGTATCTACGGTCTGAAGAAGTGTCCAGCAATACAGGACAAGCATCAATAACCTTCCCCGCTCTGTCAGGGTAAGGGTCACCGTATTCTCTCTGTTCCCTCACACTCACTGTATATATGTTATAGCACCGACCCTGGAACAAGGCTCATGCTCCACCTCTATCATTAAGGCATGCAGCACCTTCTCTTTTTCTGTCTCTGTCACTGTCTCTGTCTCTGACTCTCTCTCTCTCTCTCTGTCACCCCGTCCACTTTACCCCCCACATCAATTACGCTGCATGGATACAACACTGTCTACAGACTCCCTCTGAAAACCTCACGATTAGCCATTATCCTCACCTACACCAGCACTAACAGCAGGACCACCCACCCCCACCATCCCTCCGTCCCTTTCTCCCATTCCAGGAGAAACAGCCTGGAATAGGACAGAAAGGGCCAAGCCGGGTGGTGGAGTGCCCGATATCCGTTCCCTCACTCCTCCTCCCCGCCATGTGCGGAGGACCCTAATACGAGCCGGAGAGGACTGGGACACCTCATGTGGAGATTCTGAAACATCCACGTCCCACCGACCGAGTAAGGAGCAATGTTCAGTGAAGGGCAATTCTCACTTTAAACCCACTGGCAGCTCCGTTTCCCCCCGGCACAAATTAGAAGCCGTGGCCCTGATGCCATCTCCCTTCTGTGTCGAGTTGGTACAAATGGAATCCCCACGGTCTCGGGGGGCAGGAGGGTGGGCTCACAACACATCGTCACCACCACCTCCCAGGAAGGGAGCACGGAGGCTCCCTCCCTCACCGCCCCCTATAAACAGCTTAGATACTGAAGCTAATCTGTGAGAGTTACTGCTCTCCCCACTTGTCCTGACATCTTCCACAAGCTGTGCTCATATACACCCAGCGCCCTCTACTCCTGCACCCCCTTTATAATGGTACAGCCTGTTTTAAACTGTCTTTCATTGTCTTTCCTACCAAAGTGCATCACCTCACACTGCTCTGCATTGATCCCCATCTGCCATAAGCCTGAACACTACACCAATGTATCACTGGCGTGTTAGAGTTCCACACTGTCCTCCATAGACTTCAGTGTTCTTCCAGGTTTGGTGCCATCTACAAACATTGAGATTGTCAGAGCGTCACAGTCCCCATGAAACAACTGTTTTCCTGCCACACTCACGAGTGTTAGCAAGTGAAATACTGATATATTCCCACGGATGGAGTCGAATAATGACATGCTGTCAATGGAGCAACAAATATCCTGACACACACACCAGACGGAGCAAATTAAATATTGACAAACCACAGAGCAAACGAAATCCAGATAGGTTCCACTTATCTATATTCATCAGGGTATGACGTGATGAAGTTGAAAGTGTGTATTGTACCTTTAAGAGAGAATGAATGCTGTTCTGAACTGAGAGCTTACAAGCCCCGAGATATGAGAGGATGGCAGACCCAGAAACAGTATATTGCTATAGAGCTGGAGTCAGGTAATAAGCAGTTAAGAGAAAGAGGGTCCCAGAGTTGTGCATAGTTAATGTAAAATGTTCACTTTCAGAGTTAAAAAATAAATTGATGTTTTTATTTAAACAGTGGAATTTGGGAGTTCTGTGTCCCTCATATTTTAACAGTTTACGAGGCGAATTCAGTACTTCTTTATGTTTCGTTTAAGTTGATGTAAAATGTTAACTTTCAGAGTGAAAAAATAAATTGATGTTTCTATTTAAACAGTCGAATTTGGCAGATCTGTCACTTATATTTTAACAGTTTACGAGGTGAATTGAGCATTTCTTTACGTTTAGTTTAAGTTACCAGATGAGCTTCACGCCGTGTCCTAACAATTGCTGTGTGTGTATCTGTGTGTCTCTGTGTGGGGCAGGTCTGGCAGTCTCTGTGGTGCTGAAAGTGATGCAATGCCACCCTCTGCTGGCCTCCACACGCCACTGCACAGGCATTGGCAGAGGGTGACAACCAACAGGGATCCATTCAGAGAGGGGGAGGGAGAGGGCAGCTGCTCACAGCATCATCCAAACAGATGTCTTATCTATGGACTGATCTAAATGTCCTTTAAACGGTGTAACTGTCCCTGCTTTCACCACTTCCTCTGGAAGTTCATTCCACACACAAACCAGATTCTATCTAAAATAATTACCTCTCATGTCGTTTGTAAATCTTTTTCCTCGCACTTTAAAATATCCCTCAGTTTTGAATCCCCACCTCGAGGGAAAATAATTCAGCCCTTCAACTTATCTGTACCCCTCATTATTTTATAAACCTCTGTAAAGTTACCCCTTAATCTCATATTCTCCAGTGAAAAAAGTCCCAGCCTACCTGGCCTATCCTCAATCCCTCCTTTCCCAACAACATCCAGGTTAATCTCTTCTGAACCCTCTCCAGATTAATAATATCAAAATCAATAATATCAAAGTGAATAGACAAGGTATTTTCTCAGGATAGGGGAGTCCAGAACTGGCGGACATAGATTGCAGGTGAGAGTGGAAACACTTGAAAGTGACTCAAGAGGCAGCGTTTTCACCCAGAGGGTGTGCCTATGGAATGAGCGGGCAGGATGACCAGGCTGGACACAGTATTTCAGAAGAGGTCTCACCAATGTCCTGTACAACCACAACATGACGTCCCAATTCCGATACTCAAAGGTCTGACCATTGAAGACAAGTGTGTTAAACACCTTCGTAACCACACTATCTGTATGAGACGCACATTTTAAAGAATTATACCTGACGGCCTAGGTCTCTATTATACAACACTGCCAAAGGCCCTACGTTTAATTGTATAGGTCCTGCTCTTGTTGGAGTTACCAAATCCAATACCTCACATTAATCCAAACTAAACTCCATCTGCCACGCCTCAGCCCAGTGAGTGATATTACCACCTCACCTTTCCCATTTAATGTTAAAATGCCCAACCCCCCTCCAGGAGGCCTGCACACTCCGGCCTTGATTTTCAAAAGACCCTGAGTTTGGGGGTTTGTCTTGTGTGGTTGTGGGGAGGAGGACAGACTGCAGACACAGTCAGTGGAGAGGAGAGGCTGGACAGTAATCAGCGGCCTAGTATCATTTCATGATTTTAGGAAGAGGGCAGTCGCATGTTCAAGATGGGTAACAGTGATCGGTGTTTTGGGACCAGAAAGTAAGCTCTTCCTTCATCTCTGGTGTTCAGTAATAAATATACATTTGAGACCCTTCATTGGGCAGAGTGTGTCTGCAGGATTTCGTTCCCTAATATTGCAGACTACAGATAATAGCGATTAAAGACGTTCATAGTTAATTTCGATAGCATAGCACGTACACTCAACATCCTACAGTTGAAAAATATATCTTGCATTTGTTTAACAATCCAAAGTATTTTTTGTAGTTCAGTAATGATTATAATAAATCCACACCGAGCTGAAAGCCAGCACTAAAATATGACCCAAGATCTGGGTACGGTAATGTAGTGGGTGGTATACCTGCCTCTGAGCCAGAACTCTGGATTTGATTCCAATTCCTGAACTTGTGTGGTAGTGTTCCTAGCTCTGGACTAGAAGGCCTGGATTCAAGTCCTGCCTGTTGCAGAGGTATGTCACATCATGTCAGAACAGGCTGATGAACAAACACACAGGAGAATAATGTTACAGCTTTATAGCCATTGCTGAGTGATGCTAGCGTCCCTACCTCTGGACACAAAGGTTTAGATGTAAAGCCCACAGAAGTGTCTCATAATACATCTGAACAAACTGATTAAAATGGATTTAGAATTGTGACTTGATGGAGAAGGAAGAGGTGTCAGCATTGACGTTCAGAATTTAGGCCCAGGATGACTGAAAACACTGCCATTCGTGTTGAGTGGAGTCACATTTCGCAGCAGTAAAGGTTTATAAAATCAGAATGGTCATGGATAGGGTGAGTAGTCAGGGATTTTCCCTAGGTTAGGGGTGTCCAAAACTAGATGGCATTGGTTGCATGTGAGAGGGGAAAGGTTTTGATGAGGCCCAACGGGCACCTTTTCACACAGAGGGTGGTGTTTGTATGGAATGAGCTGCCAGAGGAAGTGGTGGAGGCTGGTACAACCACAGCATGTAAAAGGCATCTGAATGCTGACAGACTTGCCGAGATTTTCCAGCAATTTCTGTATCTCTTTAAAATGTGATTTAGTTTTAACAAAGGTATTCTGAATAAATTAAGCATTTTATTTTTTAATGACGCAGAGCCATGTAAACTTATTTCAAATCGACTGAGAACATTTTCTGCTAAGGGTATAGCTCTGTGTATGACAGCAGCAATGATGCACCTACATGGAACAGAGAATGTGATGGAGACATAGTTTGGACAATGTACAATGAGACCTCACATGGTCCACTTTGGGAGAGGATGGCATTATTGTGTGATGCAGCTCAGAGAGGGAGAAAATGTCATTTGCCTGTGAGGGAACGGTCTATTGCAGTCTGTCTCTCTTTCATTGTTCCAAATGTATGTAAATGTGTGCGAGCTAAAAAAAAATTCTAAAGCCATCGTTACCATTCTTATTTTTATGAAATCCCTGCAGTGTTGAAACAGGCCCTTTGGCCCAACAAGTCCATACCAAACTTCCCAACCCATTTCCTGTATTTACCTCTGACTAATGCATCTCACCTAGAAATCCCTGAACACGACGGACAATTTAGCATGACCAATCCAACGAACCTACACAGTTTGAGCTGTGGTAGGAAACTAGATTTCCCATTTAGAAGCTCACACAGAAAAGTGGAGAATGTGCAAACTCCACACAGACAGTCAGCCAAGGGTGGAAGTGAACCCAAGTCCCTGGTGCTGTGAGGCAGCAGTGCTAACCACCGTGCTACTCTTTGGGCGATCCCTGGCCAGAATTCAGTGGAATCTCCTCACTGCCTAAAGCCAAGGGAATTCATCCAAATCCAACTCTCCCAGCATGAAATCCCATTGCTAGGAGCTGTGTGAGTACAATATCTTCAGAAGCAGAATAACGTTTTGGACAATGTAGCAATTTTTCCTTTGTCATGAGTTCCAATAATATCTGGGCAAAGTTCTTTCAAGTTAAAATTACAGAGATTTTGTGTGTGTGTTTGTGTCAGTGTTTTTAGAAAGTGAAATATTGATTATATATTTGCAATACCCAAATAGTTTGCCATTCATCTTTCCATCATAGTTTGAGTAACATTGCTCTGGATCATAAAAGTGTTGTTTTAGCAGATTAAAGAAACTAGCCTGACTTGTTCCTAAAACTGACCCTGACCCAGTCTGAGACCGATATGATCGGCCATCTCACCAACGTGGCTGCATTTAACATCTGTTGTGAGCAGATTTGTAAGCCCTTCATCAGGAATCAGTGTTTACCTTTACATACATTTGGGAAGTCAAGGGCTGATTGGGATAGACAACGTGGCTTTCTGCATGGGAAATCATGTCTCATTAATTTGGTTAAGTTTTTTGAAGAGGTGGTAAAGAAGATTGATGAAGCCAGTTTGGTAGACATGGTCTATATGGACTTCAGCAAGGTGTTCATTTAAAGAACAAACAGCAAAGAACATTTACTGCCCAGGAACAGGCCCTTCGCCCTCCAAGCCTGAGCCGATCCAAATGTACTGTCTAAATCTGTCGGTCAATTTCTAAGCATCTGTCTCCCTCTGCTTCCCACTTACTCATGCATCTGTCCAGATGCATCTCGATGAATCTACCTGCCTGCCTCAGCCACCTCTGCTAGCAACGTGTTCCAAACGCCCACCACCCTCTGTGTGAAGTACTTACCGTGTGTATCCCCCTTAAACTTTCCATCCCTCACTTTGAAAGCACGACCTCTCGTTATTGAATCCTTCACCCTGGGAAAAAGCTTGTCTCTGTCCATCCTGTTTATACCCTTCATGATTTTGCAAACCTCAATCAGGTCCCCCCCTCAATCTCCTTTTTTTTTCTAGTGAAAATAAACCTAACCTACTCAGCCTCTCTTCATAGCTAGTATTTCATTCTGATTGGTAGAAAGATTAGTAAGTTTCAGTCACATGGGATACCGAAGAAGCTAGTCACAATTGTCTTGAAGGAAGAGGGGTATTTTTCAGACTGGAGGCTTGTGAGCAGCAGTGTGCTGTAAGAATCAGTGCTGAGTTCACTGCATTTCGTCATTTATGTAAAGGATTTAGATGTGGATATTGGGGCCATAGTTAGTAAGTTTACAGATTACATCAGAAAGGTGGTGTAGTAGATTATCTCAGAGTACAACGATACCACAATTTGATGGGACAAAGGGGCAAGGAGTGACAGATGAAGTTTAATTTAGATAAATACGAGGTTTTGCATTTTGGGATGACAAATCAGGACAGAAATTTTACACTTAATGGTAAGGGCCTGGGCGTGTTGTAGAACAAAGGGACCGAGGGCTGCAGGTACATTGTTCCTTGAAAGTGGAGTTTCAGGAAGACAGTTTGGTGGAAAACACATTTGGCACATTTGCCCTAATCAGTCAGAGCACTGAGTATGGGAGTTGTGGTGGCATGTTGCATCTGTATAGGATGTTGGTGAGGCCACTTTAATAACACTGCGTACAACTCGGTTTTCTGCAGAAATTACTTACACGGATGTTCCAGGACTGGAGGCTTGAGCTTTAGGGAAAGACTGTTTCCATCTGGAGTGTCAAAGGTTGAGGGGTGACATTATAGAGATTTATATAATCATCAGGGACATGGATGTTCTGAACAGCCATGTTCTGCTCCCCAGGATAGGGGAGTCCAGAACAAGAGGGCATAGGCTGAAGGCGAGAGGGCGAATGATTTATAAGGGACCTGAAGTTAAATGTTTCACACAGAGAGTGGTGTGTGTACAGAAAGTGCTGTCAGAGGAAGTGCTGAAGGCGGTTACAATCGCACATTTAAAAAGCATCTGAAAGAGAAGGAATATTGGCCAAATGCGACAAATGGGACTGGATCACATTTGATATGTGACTGGAGTGAACAGATTGGACTAACGGGTCTGTTTCCGTTCTGCATGACTCTCTGACTCTATAAGAAAGATGATGAAAAAGTCTGAAAGGGCCTTTCAAGTCGGAATTCTCTTCACTGGAAGTTTATCGTGCTATTAAGTTCACATTGACTGAAAGCTGCGTTAGGTAAATATTTGACAGAGAAGTGAGTCATGCATAATGGGATGCATACAGGAAAGTGGGGCTGAGACCATCACCTGATCAGACACAATCTAAGTGCCTGGTGGAGAAGGCTCAATGTCTCTAATGACGCACTCCTGCTCTTCAGCCCCATGTTTCTGTGTTCTATTCAGCCCCTCATACCTGCTAGACAGGAACAGTTGGAGGCTACTTACTCCTATAATCTGGTACACAGAAACAGAGGAGACCATTCAGCCTCTCAAGACTGCCACACGCGCTTTGAGGTGATTTGGGAAATGTAATTGGAAAACGCAGACTAGATATGAAAGAGGCCCCTCATCTCTCTTTACAGAGTTTCCCCTCTCTGCAACTTGTGTTTCATTTGTTGGTCATGTTGTAGACCCAAATTCACTGAGAATACAGCCCCTATACCGCACCCAGGGATAGCTCACAAAATCCTCTGGTCTTCCTGACTGCAAAATTCAATAACAAATATTCATTAAAATAATACCCACTAACTTTACAATAACAGAATGTGAGTACATCAGAAACAGGGACAAATCGTTCACTCCCCAAGCCTGCCTTGTCCTTCACTAAGATTGTGGCTGATCTGCTCTCAGTCTGAAATCATCTTTAATGCCCAATTCCTCATAGCCCTCACCTCTCTGAAAGGTCAAAATCTATCTACCTCCTCTTCAAATACTTTCTAGCTCCCCAACACTCTTGAGAAGAGAAATTCTGATATTCAACACCACCTGTTTGACGAAAACATTTGCTGCTCCTCTATCATGGCTTATTGATATGAACAAAAGAGGCTGACATAAGGGTAAAAATGACTGGCCCTGACATCAGTGCAGTGGTTGACTTCTGTTGACATCAAGGAGCTAAAAATAACTGGACTTAACGGGAATCAGAGTAAACTCTCCAGTGTTCGGAGTCAAACGTGACACAAAGGAAGATGTTCATCATCTCAGTCATGGGTCAGCTCTGTGGGAGATCCTCAGGGAAGCTTTCTCTTCACAATCATCTTGAGCTGCTTCATCAATATCTCCCGGCCCTCACCCTCCCCACCATAAGATCAGAAATGGGGATGGTCACTGATGGTTCCACAATGTTTAGAATTATTTGACGCCCCTGTCAGCTCCTGAACTGGTCTGTGTCCATGTGCAGCAAGATCCAGATACCATTCAGGCTGTTAACGTGTCTGTAACATTCATGTAACAGCACTGCCGGACACTGCACATTACCACAGTATAACAAGAGTTCATTCAGCACCTCACGCTGGTTTCACAGGAATATGAGGAAGCCATTCAGCCAATTGACACTATTGGAGAAGAACAGGGACAGCCCATTCAGTGCCTCCAGCCTATTACTCAGGAAGAGAAGGAGTCTAGTGTGATGGACCACACCAAAGCCCCTCGAAACTATTTGAAGGCAATAGCCTAGACTCTAATGTTTACTCACAAACTTTGAATTCTAATGTTTTCTTATTTTAAAGGAAATGTAAAATGTCTGTTACAGATGCAATGTGACAGGTCAAGTTACACGGTGGTAAGCAAAACAGCATTTATTTAAACATGAAAGATGAAATAAGAACAAAAAATAACGTAATTCTATTGGACAAATTAACAAAATAATAGATCTAGGAGCTATTACTAATGAACTAGTCCAGCATAAGAAATTCCCATAAACACAGCCCTTGGCAAAAAGGAAAATTCAGGAATTGAAAACAGCATCAAGAGAAAATTCAGAGAGAGTAGCAGCCAGGAGACATTCCCTGAAACATCCAACTTTGTGGAGAACCCAACCAAAACCCAGTGATCCTAATCTGTGAGAGCTAGCTACACCCATTCAAGCTGCATTAAAATAAACCCAAGGCCTCGCTAGCTGTTTACTCAAATAGTCTGAACTAGCCAGCTTGGTAACAATCCTTCAATCTCTCTCGTAAAAGAAACCAGGACAAAATAACCTCTTAAAGCTGCAGCATTGTCACACTTGTCAGCACATCGAACTGTCAAACAGGAACCAGGGGTAACCCAGTCAGACCCCTGTCCTTGTCTAATCGGACGAGGAAGAAGCCAGTCAGTCCCTTGAACCACTTACACAGGAACAGTAGGAGGCCATTCCCCCCTCAATGCACTTACACGGAGGCAGAATGAGGGAATTTATGCTGATTCCTGATGAATGGCTTATGCCCAAAATGTCGGTTCTCGTGCTCCTCGGATACTGCCTGACCTGCTGTGCTTTTCCAGCAGTCCACTCTCTACTCTGATTTCCAGCATCAGCAGTCTTAAGTGTCTCCTAATTGATGCTCTAACATGATGAACAAGTGGAGCAGAGGCTGCACAGACAGACTGCTCCACGTTGTTCCTCGTGGCGCTGTCACTCATGATACACACGTGGGACTTTAATGTGGTTTTCTCGTGATGAGGAGGGAAGCCATATGTCGTGTATGAAGTCTCAAGAAGGCATCTTTCATCTCCAAAAAGCCAGCCTGGTGTTCTCTATGTAGGGCGGAAACTGTTGGGAAAAGCTACCTGTTTCAAATGGAAGGTATTGTGGCTGCTGTTGGGGATTGTGAGCAACATGACGTTCAGTACGGGGTCACACGCCGACTGCACAATAATGTGGGGAGAGTTAATTTAGGCATATAAACTATTAGGAAAGCCACATTAGACTGATGGATGGACTCTCTTAGTTCAAATAGTGCTGATCTTGTTCAAGTTGATCTTGTCTAGTGCACGTCCTGTTCAGTGTAACCTGTTTGTCTTACTCTGTCCAAGTCTACTTCCACCCTCTGATCTGTCTGGTCATGCTTACTATAATCTGCCTCCACTGCTCATAAATAAAGTGTTTCCCTGTACTGAGGTACACGTGACAATAAATAAAACCAACCAATCCTGGGTAAAGTATGGAATTTCTCTCCCTGTCAATGTCTGTTTTGTAAATAAGTGATCGCTGCTCCTCCTCGTGTTTCAGCATCATCATTTCTTCGTCTCTCAGCTCTACAGATTAAACACTCAGCTTCTTCACTCTATTCTCATGTTACCATCACCCGTGTCTGTGGTAAGGAGATCATCCCTTACAAAGGACATCAAATCTGTAGAGAGTGCCCCAAATAATCTCTCAGCAAGGCTCTAAAACAGCAGGACGATGGCTTTACTTATGTACTCGAATCATCTTACAATGAAGGACAGCACACCACTGACTGCACCCGTTACTTACACAGGGTTTGATTCGGAGCAGTCAGCATAGACTTGTTAGTAGGAGATCGTGCTTCCAAAATTTGTTAGAGTTCTTTGATGAAGTGACCAAGAAGGTGATTTGGGCAGAGCAGTAAACGTAGTCTCTATGGATTTCAGTAAGGCCTTATAAGTTCCACATGGCAGCTGCTGTGTAAGGTTACATAGCGTGGAATGCTGGGGGATTTGGCAAATTGGATACACAGTTGGCCTGTTGGTAGGAAGCAGAGAGTTTAGTGGAAGGATACCTGTCAGACTGGAGGCTGGGTCCATTGCTGTTTGTTATCTATGCGTTGGTTGAGAATGTACAAGCCATGATTATTAAGTTTGCAGATGACACTAAAATAAATGGTAGCGTGATCAGTGAGGAAGATTATTAGAAATTGCAACAGGACCTTAATCACGTGGGTAATATGCTGAGAAATGCCAAATGGAATTTAATATAGAAGAATGAGGTCTTGCATTTTGGAATCTCAAATCAAGGTAGGAGTTCCATGGTGCATAGGAGCAGCCTACGGGGTATAGTGGGCAGAGAGACCTTAGCGTTCAGCTGCACGGATCCCTGAGAGTGGAGTCACAGGTAGACAGGGCAGTGAAAAAGACATTTGGGACACTGGCCTTCATCAGGCAGGATATTGAGTATAGAAGTTGGGAATTTATGTTGCAGTTACAGAGGACTTTGGTAAGGCTGCACTTGGAGTATTGTGTTCAGGTTTTGTCACTTTGTTTTAGGGAGGATGTAATGAAATTAGAAAGAGTGCAGAAGAAATTTACAAGGACGTTGCCAGAACCCAATTGTTTGAATTATAGGGAGAGGTTGGACAAGCTAGGACCTTTTCTTTAGAGTGTAGGAGATTGAGACGGGGGTGGGGGACCTTATAGAGCTGTATAAGATCATGAGGAATAGGGATAGGGTGAATGCTCTCAGTCTTTTCCAAGGTTTAGAAAATCAAGGACGAGAGGCGATCAGTTTAAGGTTAAAGTGGAAAGAATAAAAGGGAACCTGAGGGGCCACTTCTTTACACAGAGGCTGGTCCATGGATGAGCTGCCAGCAGATGTGGTTGAGGGGAAGGGGGTACATTAACAACATTTCAAAAGCATTTGGATAAATATGTGGATAGGAAAGGACTGAAGGATATGGGCCAACTGCAGGGAAATGGAGTTAGTGTGAATGGACATTTACAAGGTGGAGTCGAACACCTCTGTTAATTAAAACCAAACACCCAGAAAAGCTCGCCCCACCTCGTAATCTGTTAAAATATGAGTGACACAGATCTCCTTACATTCCACTATTTAAACAAAAAATAACAAGTTATTTTCTTAACTTTAATAGTGAACACTAAACAACAACTATTCACAAATCCAAGCCCCCCTTGTCTTAGCTACTTACTATCTGACTCTGACTCTGTAAAAATATGCTGTTCCAATAACCCACATATTAAACATTACAATCTCAAGACCATACAGTCTCTATCTTCCCCGCTGCTTTCACTCTTCCAGCTGCTGATCTCCCTGGGTCATGTTTTGTTTACTGCAAGTAGGTTTGACATGAACATGTATCTTTGATAGAGAGTGTTTGTGACGGCCAGTTAGCACTCCTACTCTACATCAGTTACTCTGTTGTTGGATAGCAGTGGCTCTCCCTCTAGTTTCAAAATGCTGGGTTTATATATTCCCCATGATACAATAATTCTCATAATTTGATTGCTTTCCTGGTTTCCAAACAATAATATTCACATTCCATTGCCTTCTGGTATCCTGAGCGTTAGTTAAACTCTTTGGTTGTATTTGAATTGTTGTCAAAACAGCAACCTAAAATCAGCTATCCATTTCCCAGCTAACTGTGACATGTGAAAAAGCCTGACCTTTAGCTGGCATCTGTGGCTGTACTTTCTATTCAGCAAAACCCATTCTGTCTTAAAGTAACCTGACATACTTTTGGCTTCATAACACCTCCCCCTTCAGGAAAAAAAACATGAACCAGCAGAATGTAAAGATGGTTTCATTTGTTTTCCTCTAATTCTTTATCCCATTATTATGAAATACAAAAGTATTCATCTCAGCTATACCATGCATATTAATTCTTGCATACATATATAACACTGCAATAAGTCAAATCTTATCTCAATGTTTTCCTTTAAATCCGCAATAACGCATCTGCTATCACATTTTAGGACCAACAGCATGTACATTTTGTATGTTTAACGTCGGTAAGATAACACTCCAATTAAATAGTCTCGTATTCTGGTCTTTAAATATTACAAAAAATGCTAGAGGTTTATCGTTGTCCACAACCATCTCCGACAATTCATTTGTCATATAAACATTAAAATATTGTAAGTCCAGTGCGAAACTTAAACATTCTTTTTCAATAATGGAGATTTTGTATTTTTTTCTGGTTGATAAAGTTTTTCGAGAAGTAGCCAATCAGCCATTCAATTCCATCATCATCTTTCTGTATCAATACATCTCCGACCACTATATCCCGAGCATCAAACACAATTTTCAAAGGGCTTCAAAATATTTGGTACAGCTAAAACTGGTGTGGGGTGATTAATCCTGCTTTAAAATTCTCAAATACCTCCTGCCATTGTTCTGTCCACCACAATTTGTGTTCTTCTTTAACAAATCCATCAGTGGTGCCAAGACGCTGCTGAAGTTAGCAACAAACTTCCGATAGAATCCACACAGTTCCAAAAATCGATGCACCTCTTTCTTCGAGGATGGTCATAGAAATTCCTCAAAGCCCTTCGTCTTTGTGTTCCATGGGGTCAACCTTCCATGTCCAATGTAATGTCCTAATAACATCACCTCTGCCTTCGTGAATTTTGTTTTTTTTTTAACGTTTATTAACAAGTTTACTTCTTGTAATCATTCAACATGCTCGACCAGCTGTAACATGTGAGCTTTCAATCACTTGCTAAAGATCATTACATCATACAGATAAACTGCACAATTTGTTCATCTGGCCACAACTCCGTACCTGAGTCTTAAATCTGTCTGGAGCATTATTCATTCACATGACGTACTCTAACTTTTTTTGCCATATCTTTACCAGATAATTGAACTGACTCAATATTTTTTAATTTGAAAGGGGCCACTAAACCTGGCTTTAAAGTGATTTCCTACCACTGCTGGAAATACTAATACATCATCCCCACGGGAAATCGTCAAAGTTTCAGAGTCTTTATCTGCCACCTGCTTCACTATATGCTGCGTCCTCTTCAGGTGCTGTTTAGCTCACTCACCTACTCAGTCTCATCTCTCCCTCACCTCACATATATAATCCAAGTGTGAGATCTCCGACTTCTGTCCTGTCACTTTATATTTAATTAATTTCAAAGGACCTCTCACTTCATGTACGAATATCAATTCAAAGGAAGTAAAGTGCGTCGATTTATTTGGGGCATCTCCAATGGCAAACATTATTCAAAGTTTGTGAGAAGATTTGTAGCTCGGGTGCTCGTTTTTGTGGTTCTGTTCGCCGGGCTGGGAGTTTTTGTTGCAAAATTTTTGTCCCCTTTCCAGGTGACATCCTCAGTGTTGGGAGCCTCCTGTGAAGCGCTTCTGTGCTGATTCCTCCGGCATTTATAGTGGTTTGAATCTGCTGCTTCCGGTTGTCAGTTGCTGTCCGCTGCAGTGGCCGGTATATAGGGTTCAAGTCGATGTGTCTGTTGACAGAATTTGTGGATGAGTGCCATGCCTCTAGGAATTCCCTGGCTGTTCTCTGTTTGGCTTGCCCTATAATAGTGGTGTTGTCCCAATCGAATTCATGTTGTTTGTCATCTGAGTGTATGGCTACTAAGGATAGCTGGTCGTGTCGTTTCGTGGCTAGTTGGTGTTCATGGATGCGGGTTATTAGCTGTCTTCCTTTTTGTCCTATGTAGTGTTTTGTGCAGTCCTTGCACTCGACGGCACTAAAAGAAAAAATGGCCAAACTAACACACAACGAAAAGGACACCACAACACACACCACAGACAGCTCACAGACACGGAAAGAACAATATTGGTCAAAGGACTTAACTACAACCACAGGGATGCCAAGACAGCAGACTTCCTAGCAGCACTAGAATGCACACTCAGGAACAATGGATTGACAGAAGAGACACAACAAACAATGAGACAAAGTATCGTACCTATGCTAACAAGGAAAAGACAAACACACAACCTCAACACCAAGGAGAAAGAAGATCTAATATCACGAAGAAACGATAAGAACATAATCATACTACCAGCAGACAAAGGCAGAATGACTGTGATCCTGGACAAATCAGATTGCACTCAAAAGGCAGAACAACTACTTGCAGATACCAACACCTACCAAAAGAGGGAGTTTGAGCCCACTCCGCCGCTCACCATTGGATAAACAACACACTGAGGAATCTACAAAAAAAAACGGACAGATAAGCAGGTCTGACCTACAAAGAATGAAACCGGAAAGCAACAACATCCCCAGATTCTATGGACTACCTAAAGTGCACAAACCAGACATCCCACGCAGACCCAGAGTATCACTGCCAGGAACACCATCACACAAACTGGCTAAAGAGCTACAACAGAAACTGAAACACCTGATCAGCGGATCCAGACACTCTATACAGTCAACTCAAGAATTCTTGGACATCATCAGAAATATGCACAAAGACAAGGAAGAAACCATGGTCTCATTCGATGTAACGGCACTGTTCACCTCTATTGACAAAACCCTAGCCAGCGAAACAATATCCAACCTGCTGGACATACACAACAGACAACAGGACGTTGAACCTATTAACAAAGACGGCATACTTAAACTACTGGACCTGTGCCTCACAACACACTTCACATTCAACAACCAGATATATGAACAAATCAACGGAACACCCATGGGCGCACCGATCTCCGGACTCATAGCAGAAGCAGTATGCAAAGGTTAAAAAAAAACAGTTTTAACCCAATTACAACCCAAACTCTGGGTCAGATACGTGGACTACACCTTTGTAATCATTAAAAACACAGAAATAGAGAACACACACCGTATCATCAACGCCACACTCACAGGAATCCGATTCACGAGAGAGGAAGGAAAGGACAACCAGCTCTCATTCCTAGACGTGATGGTACAGAGAACACCGAATGGAGAATTCACCACGAATGTATACAGAAAAGCCACACATACAGATCAAGTCCTGAACTATGAAAGCAACCACCCCAACACACACAAACAAAGTTACATCAAGACATTATTCAAAAGGGCCACAACACACTGCAGCACACCAGAACTACAAAAAGAGGAAGAAGAACACCTATACAAGGTATTCAACAAAAACGGATACCCGCGCAATTTCATCAACAGATGCCTAAGGGAAAGACAATGAAATGAGGACATGCCACAACCCAAGGTACTGGCCACACTCCCATACATCAGGAGCATTTCTGACCTGACAGCCAGACTGCTGCGACCAGGAGGACTCATAACAGCACACAAACCAACAGCCACTCTCAGACAGCAACTTACCAGGACAAAGGACCCGATACCCAGCATGAGCAAAACCAACGTAGTGTACAAAATCCCATGCAAGGACTGCACAAAACAGGACATAGGACAAACAGGAAGACAGCTAACACCCGCATCCATGAACACCAACTAGCCACGAAACGACACAACCAGCTGTCCTTAGTAGCCATTCACTCAGATGACAAAGAACATGAATTCGATTGGGACAACACCACTATTATAGGGCAAGCCAACCAGAGAACAGCCAGGGAATTCTTAGAGGCATGGCACTCATCCACAAATTCTGTCAACAAACACATCGACCTAGACCCTATATACCGGCCACTGCAGCGGACAGCAACTGACAACCGGAAGCAGCAGATTCAAACCACTATAAATGCCGGCGGAATCAGCATAGAAGCGCTTCACAGGAGGCTCCCAAGCACTGAGGATGTCACCTCGAAAGTGGACGAAACGGTTGCAACAAAAACTCCCAGCTCGGCGAACAGAACCACAACGGCAAACAATATAATGAGACACCTTTATTCCAATCGTTCGGGTAATTCTGTCAGTACGCTGTTCGTATTGTCTTCAGCATCTGATGCCAACTTTCCAAGGCTCCCGGGGATTCAGGATGCGATGCACTTGATTTAAACTGCTGTATGCCAAAGCTATCCATGACGTCCTTAAACAGCTGATCGGTAAAATGAGACCATTGGTCTGACTGAATCACACTGCGTAGCCCACAGCGAGTACAAAAAGCTACCAACTCGTCTACCTCCCTTTTTACCTTAACACCCCCGTAATGGATTTATCCCTGGAAATCGGGTAGACACATCCATTATGA
This sequence comes from Hemiscyllium ocellatum, assembly GCF_020745735.1. NCBI lineage: Eukaryota > Metazoa > Chordata > Chondrichthyes > Orectolobiformes > Hemiscylliidae > Hemiscyllium > Hemiscyllium ocellatum. The sequence goes on along the minus strand of NW_026867726.1, from coordinate 1,565,488 downwards.
TCAGCAGAAATTAGTTTCCACTTTTATTTTAGAAAGGGAAGCTCCACAATTAATCATAACCCATGTGAAAGGTTCTTCGAATACAGGAATTGGCAACAAAGGTATTGGTTTTAATACTGCATGTGACTTGCCTACCATTTGGCATGTATGACATGTACAACAAAAATTAACCAATTCCGTGTGCATTCCAGCCACGAGAAATGGTTTCGCCTGAGTCTTCCGTATATCAACTCCTTTGGCTTTTTCTTTCGGTTTTCCTTCCTGCTGGAAATTATGACAGTGGGATCTTGTTTCTACAGAGTCTGGAAAAATCCCTGGGTACTTTTCTTTTAATTGACAATTTCCCTGGTCTTACTTTGGCTTCTCCACCACAAGGAGTGCCTCTCCGAACTTGGATCCTGCTAAATCATTCCCAAGAACAAACTGTATTCCTGGAACTGATACCCTGTCACTCAATCTCACTGTTAATTCCCCAGCCTTGATTTGGCACTCCAACCTGATGTTACACAGGGAATGCTTAATTTCTGTCCCCATTTCACAAATTATCACGCTGTTGAGCAACATGTCAGAAAGAGTGAAAATACTTACATCTCTTACTATTAGTGGCCAAGGAAAAGTGAGGACTGCAGAGTCTGGAGATCAGAGTTGAAAAGTGTGGGCCTGGAAAAGCACAGCAGGTCGGCAGCATCTGAGTGGCAGGAGAGTTGCCGTTTCAGGGATGAGTCCTTCATCAGAAAAATGGGAGGTACGGAAGGGGGAAGGGGCTGAAAATTAAATAGGAGGGCATGGTGGAGCTGGGTGGGAGATAGCTTGGAAAGTGATAGGTAGATACAGGTGGGTCTGATGGCAATAGGTCGGAGAGGAGGATGAAGTCGATAGGTGGCAGGAGAGCTGGAGCCCTCAAACTATACAGCATCAACATCGACTTCACCAATTTCCAAATCTCCCCTCCTCCAACCTCATTCCAGTTTCAACCGTTCAACTTAGCACTGCCCTATTGAACTGTTCTAACTGTCCATCTTCCTTCCCACCTATTCCACTCCACCCTCCCCTCTGACATATCACTAACACTCCCACCTACATCTTCCTATCGCCTTCCCAGTGACCCTTCTTCCAGCCCAGCTCCTACCCTGCTATTTATCTTTCAGCCCCCTCGTCCCCCCGCCACATTGTGATGATGGGTTTATGCCTGCTATATCGATTTTCCTGCTCTTCGGATGCTGCCTGATCTGTTGCACCTTTCCGGCTCCTCACTTCGCAACCATTAGAAACTGAACAGATCCCGCATCGTGCAAAATTAAGACTTCTTGTCTTCCCCCACACCCCATTTTTTCTAAGTAAGGTTTATCTACAGTTGCGAATTCTTTATAGAGATCAGGCACTGACTCCACAGCCAGCCCCTGTCGAGGCTGTGCACTCACCTGCAGCTCATCGGCTCTACTTCGGGTCTCCTTTACCAGCTTCACTAATGCCACTGGCTTAAACTCTTTTACATCTTTTCCCAAAGTGTCTTCCTTCAACCCCCAGCACTGTGTGTCCCAGTTTCCTGCAGTGAAAACAGATTTTCCCAGTGCCCTTCTTAAACCATCGGCACTGTAATTTTATGTCTTCCACTTCGTTATAGTAAGAACACTTGAGGCCTTTCACTTCCTTTCAACCCTTTGGACTTTCTTTTCACCTGTGGCAAGCTATTGTCAGTGTGCTTTACTCTATGCTTTGCAGCATAGGATCTCCCCTTCTCCCAGTTTCTATCCCTCTCAGGATGAAAATCCTCCCAGAAGCTAAATTTCATCTCATGCACCAATGTATACTTAACAACCATTTCTGCTGCGCTTCTCACTTCTTGAACTTCCTGTTCATTCGCATGAATTCTTACCATCTCTGGAAGTGAGTCTTTAAACTCCTCCAGCAGAATAATCTTTCTTCGGGCCTCACAGGTCTTATCCATTGTTAAGGCCTGCACCCATTTATCAAAATGACTGTGGTTAATTCTTCCAAACTCAATATAAGTCTGACCTGGTTCTATCTCTATATTTCTGAATCGGTGTCTATATTCTTCGAGAATCAATTCATAAGCTCTCAAAATAGCCTGTTTCACATCTGCATAATCTCTTGCTCCCTCATGTGAGAGCACTGCACATACCTCTCAAACTGTGCCAACCATCTTCGACTGAACTAGCATTACCCACAAATTCACTGGACACGCCATCTGCCGAGCCAATTTTGCAACTAAAATAAAAATGATTTTGACATTTTTCTCACCGAAATATGGCAATGTACTAACATAGTTGCGTACATCCCTATGTTTTCTCTTCATCTTCATTCTGCTAATTTAACTTTCATATCTAGTTCCAAACGTCTGAATTTCAAATTCTCCCTCCCTTCCTTTTCCTCCCTTTCTCTATCTTCTCTCTTTCTCTTTCTGCCTCTCCCTTTATCTCTCACTCCAGTTGCCTCAATTGCAATTTAAGTTTTTTTTTCTAACTCGACTGCAGCTTCCTGCTTCTCTGATAGACCAAAGTGCTTGACCAACTCCATTATGATGACAGCTTTCCTTTTGTTTCTGGTGAAAGACAATTCTCATCTCCATGTTAATTCTAAAAGTATGCTCTTCCTTTGTCTTTCTACACTTTCTTGGCAAATTTGGGAATCATCTTCAAACCCCAGAACCTCTTTCATAATGTACAAAGCCATTAATTTAACCAATCACAAAGAAACAACATTAAATGAATTTTCTCACCTGTTTTATTTGAAGATCTAGGTCACTAACTGCCAAGTGATGGAATCTGCTGGGAATTTTTGTACCCCGAATCTGTCCAAATCCCATACGACAAGCCCTCAAACCGTTATGATGTCGATGTCGAGCCCCTCTGTTAATTAAAACCACACACCCAGAAAAGCTCATCTCGTCTCGTAATCTGTTAAAACATGAGTGACAGAGAAGTCCCTAATTCAACTTTTTAAAAAAATAACAATTTATAAGTATGTAAGTTAGCTCGCTGAGCTTGAAGGTTTGTTTTCAGATGTTTCATCACGGTGACGAGGTAACATCATCAGTTAGAGTCTCCGGTGACAAACTGGTGGTCTGTCCCGGCTGTCTATTGAAAGGTTTTGGTTTCTTAAGTTGGGTGATGTCATTTCCAGTTCTTTTTTGCAAGGGAAGATAGATAGAATCTAAATTGATGTGTTTATTAATGTACTTCTGTTTGGAATGTCATGCCTCTAAGAACTTTCGTTCTTGTCTTTGTTTCGCCTGTGCTACGATGTGTGTGTAGTCCCAGTCAAAGTGGTGTCCTTCTTTTTCTGTATGTATGGAAACTAGTGATAGTGGGTCATGTCTTTGAGTGTCCAGCTGATGTTCATGTACGACAACGGGACAGTTTGAAATGGAGGAACAATGATTTTATACACACTGTTTAATCAGAATATGTTCAGATAAGGAAGATTGTTCATAAGTGTACAACACATTCTGAATGAACAACGGAGACACAGTTAACAAGAAATGGTGCACATGATGGATAGCATTTATAAAGCATTAAGTCATTATTTGAGCCTCATATCACGTGATATGTTCCCCTTCTCTCAACGTTCCCCCTTTCCTGGGATTCCTTACTCTTGTCTCTCATTCTTATCAGGATATGTGTTATAAATCTTGCTTATGGTATCCCAAATTATTTCAGTTAATCCCCTTGCTATGGGAATTAAATATATTGACCTGCTGAGTTCTTTCCAAAGCTAGTGTCTATCTTATTATTGGAGAGAAAAATTCTGACATCCGACCCAGCATTTGAACATTTTACTCGGTTGTACATGTACTGTACAAAAGAACACAGCACACAGGAATTGCCAAACAGTGAGGGATGTACATCTACCTATTTCGATAATCTAGTTTTCTCATTTTCCTTATCTCCACATCCATATTCTCTCTCGTTCTCTCTTTATAATTAGTTAAGAAATCCACCAATTATTCTTCGCATCCCATCTCTCAAAACTCCATCTTTCGGTTTATATCTATTGCTCTCTTCTTGATGTGATGTGATTATAATTGAGCAATGTAACTACAAAGACATGTGGGAGGAGCTGGCCAGAGTTAATTGGAAGGGGGGTCGAGCAGGGAAGACGATGGAGCAGCAACGGCAGGAGTTTCTGGGGATGATTCTCTAGCTAATGTCAGAATTTCATCCCAAAGAAGATGAGACATACTCAGGGGAGGACAAGGCAGCCATGAGTGATAAGTCATCAAACCAAAGGAGGAAACATACAATGTGGAGAAGATGATTGGGAATACAGAGAATTCATTGGCTCTGAAACTACATAAGATTGGCATCTGTGACACTACAGAACTCTTAATCATGGTCAGGGAGATAAACAGAGGGAAATACATTCACCTCAAACACAGAAGATGGCATTACTGAAGGAAAACTGCAGATGAATTAAACAATTGAATTAAAATCAGTAAAGTGCTTTTGCGGAATGTGTCAGATTGGAGGCAAGACCCGGGGAGACACCGTCAGCAGAATGAGAATTTAAAAATGGAAATATTTCCACATCAGAAACCAGAGTAGGTAACTGAGTACAGATTGATGGGTGAATGGGTCTCGACGTGAACTAAGGGACAGACAGCAGAATTGCATTTCAGATATTGCAGCTCGGAACTGCGTATTCATGTAGTGCCATAGATCACAGCAGCAGGAGAAGCAGACCTGCATTTCATCACAACCTGCAATTTTTTGCCTGGGAAAATCTCCTCAGTCTGCCATTACGATCAAAATGATCTATGGCTCAGTGACGAATGTGGGTGAACGTTTCTGTGCAGAACCATGTGAACCTAAACCTCATGTTAACCCATTAAAGCTACCGCACTTGACCAACAGATCTGATTGAAGCTCTGCAGTCCTGCCACATTCAGTCATAAATGGTGATGGACGACTAAACAAATGATGGAGGAAAGGGATCCACAAACATCCCCATTCTAAATAATGGAACAGACCTGCATATCAGTGTAAGAGACCAGAATGTGGTTTCTGCACCATTCTTAGTCAGAAGTGTTTAGTCAATTATTCATTTTACCCATGTCATGATGCCCACAGAATCACAGATACCAGCCTTCAACTAACTTGAGTCACTGCACTTGACAAGAAGAAACAGATGAACACAGTAGTTACGACAAAGAAAGTGTGCCCTGACCCCATTCCTGCAAAGGACTGAAGGGTTGTGCTGCACAACAAGCCGTGTCCCTGGGGAAGCTGTTTTATTCCAGCTCCATCTCCCTAGCAATGTGGAAAATTACTCAGCTATGTCCAAAGAGGAGAATAATTACAACCTGACCAATTACCTCCCCCTCAGTCCCATCATGACAGTCAAATGGGTGAGAGTTCTTTTTGACAGAGCTGTCAAGCAGCACAAAAATAACCTGCGCAGTGTGGTTTCAGATAGGTCCCCATGTGGAGATGGTGCTGCTGTGGAAATGTCATTGTATTACCAATCCAGACCAGGCTAATGCTCTGGCAGCTGGTGGAAGTTAAAAACAATTAATAAAATATCGAGATTTAAAATCAGGTACCTGTAATAGTACCCTGAAGCCAATGTCGATTGTAAACAGCTGTTTGCTTCCCCAATGTACTTTCAAGAAGTGAATCTCCGGTAGTTTCCTGGTCTGGACTATAAGTGACTCCAGACGCACAGACATGTGATAAACTGTTCAATGGTCTCTGATTTGGCTCCAAAATTATCATCCCTGCTTCTGATCTGTCTCGCCTTGTTAGAGTTTTATATATTTCACTGAGATCTCCACTCATTTTCCTAAAGCCCATGGAATACAGGCCTAGTTGCCCCAAACTCTGCTCCCACAATCTTTGCTGCACTCCCTCAATGTCAGGTTTGTCCTTTATTAGGTGAGGAGGCCAAAAATGCCCACAATACAGCACAATGTTCGAGATGGGGTCTCACCAAGGCCCTGTACAGCTGCAGTAAGACACCCTTACACCTGGACTCAAATCCCCCTGAAATAAAGTTCAACAAAGCATTTACTTTCCTAACTGCTTTCTGTTCCTACAAAAAATTACTTTCAGCGACTAGTGTACAGGGAGTTCCAGATCCTTTTCAGTGTTACACCTATCCACCTGGTGGGTCTATGTACACTGATAATGTGTCCCAATTCCATTCCCAGTATTTTCTGGCTTCAGAACTCACTGCCCTGTATGGACGGCTGAGGTCAGTGAAGAATGAAGCAATCAGAAGCATAAGTCCCTTTATAGAGTAACATTTTTCAACCTTTTCAAATGGTAGGCTGCCATTCTCTTTTTCCTATCAAAGAGCACAACGTCACATCTGCCCACATTGCTCTTCATTGCCTCGCATTTTGCACAGACACTCCACTTGCCTCAGTCACATTGGAGCTTTTTTTACATCCTCCTCACCCATTCACAATCTGACATCAATTAATGCCATCAGCAGGATTGGAAATATTGCATTTGATTCCCTCTGACAAAAGTTTGGTGAGTATTTGAAATAGCTAGGGTCCAAGTACTGCATCCTGCTCTACCCCCAAGTCTTCTTCTCTAAAAAAAACATTGATTTATTCCTACTCACTGTTTTCTGTTAGCTCTCCCATTATAAAATGAGCTGGGAATGTGATGACACTTCAAGAGGTCGTCCAAGTACTTTGTAACAGCTCTGAGGTTACCCGTGACAACTCCCTCTCCGGTCGTACATACCAGATCCCAAAACCCCCTCGGTAAAAAATGATCCTCAAGTCCCCTCTAAATCTCAAACACTTCACTTTAAGAATGTGCTTCCCCTTGTTCTCCCTCTGACATAAAGGAACAGCTGTTGTCTATCCACCCTGTCCATGTCCCTCATAATCGTTTCATTCTGAATCACATCCCCCTCAGCCTTCTCTGCTCCAAACTAAACAACCTGAGCTTATCCAGCTGATATGCTCCATACATGGTGAATCTCCTCTGCACTCCCTCCAGTGCAATCACATCCTTCCTGTAATGTGGCTCCCAGAAATATACAGTATTCTATCTTGGCCTAACCAAAGTTCTGCATAGCACTTATAATCTGTGCCTCAATGAATAAAGGCTATGCTTACACTACCTTTGTATTTTGAACTTGTGGATTAACCTGTCCCGTCACATTCAGGCTCCTTCTGAGCTCCCCCGTGTGCTGCCATTCACTGAGTACTCCGCTGTCTGCTTCCTTCTTCCAAAGTGCACCACCTCATATTTATCAGGGTTGCATTCCATCTGCTACTGATCTGTCCATGTGTATCTTCCGTAACATAAGACCTTCCTCCTCACTGCCAACCACCCGGTCAATCGTTGTATCAAACACAAACTTAGTTATCACACTCTCCCCCCTCTTGTCTATTTTCACAGATCACCATTTATGAATTTCACAAATAATAAGGTTATAGATCACACAACGCCAGGCTATAGCTCAACAGGTTCATTCAGAGGCACTAGCTTTCGAAGCGCTGTTTCTTTATCAGGTAGTTGTGAGGTTTGAAAACTCGTGCCTCCGAATAAACCTGGTGTTGTGTGATTATTAACTTTGTCCACCCCAGTCCAATACTGGCATATCCGAATCACAAATAATAAGGGACACAACATTGATCCCTATGATGCATTATTAGACACCGGCCTCCAGTCACACCAACAGGCTTCTACCACCACCTTCTGACTCCTACCATTAAAGTTGATTTAGATGAAACTTGGCAAGTCACCAATGACTTTTACCTATTCCCTGGTTATTCTGTTCCACTTGACACACTTGTTGAATACCTGGGAATTCTCCCTAAACTTGCCTGCCAGCAGAATTCCATGTCCCTGTATTAGTCAGTTCTCTCCGAATGAAGAATTTACTTCTTATTGCAGTCTTAAATGGCCTGTCCCTTATCCTGCCATTTTTTTCCTTAAATGTAGAGTAGGCAGCCAGAGAAACATGCTGTTTATTTCCACCTTGTCCTATGTTTCGTAAATTTTCAAATTTCACTGCGATCACATCTCATTCTTTGAAACCTTAGAGTACACAGGCCGAGTTGCTCCATCAGACAATCTCACTACCTGAGGGACGAATCTGGAGAATGTCCATTGCACTTCCTCTGTGGTCAGTATATCCTTTCTCAGATTAGGTCACCAAAACTGTACACATGCTCTAGGTACAGGTTCACCAACTCTGGACACAATTGTCCAGGTACAGTCTCACCAATACACTATGAAACTACTTCAATATTTCATTGCATCGATATTCTGACTCTTTTAATTGAAGTTGAACCCAACTTTAACTTTCCACATACATAATTCCGAAGTTGTTAAGTATGATTTCCTTTCAAAAATGCACCCTGATTCTCTTCAATGTTGCTGTTAATTTCCAAATATCCAATAACACATCGTGTCTCATAGATTCCAAAAATGTCTCTACAGTTGTCAAGTTAAATGGTCTGCATTTCTTTTCACTATCACTTTTTCACTATCTGGATGCCTGAATCCATTCCATTCATCTACTATCATGTTTGGATCACGTTTATTACCTTCCATTTATCTACAATGGCTTTCCAGCCTCTTTGGAATGTACAGGAAAATAAAACACAGTCATCACCAGTGCAATTAATACTTCTATTGCTGATTTATTTCTGACATTTTGAGTACATCTGTTTCATCAGACTTAGCAATGCTCAATCCAGCTACATGTTCAAGTGTACCTTGTTACTGATAAGAATTGACTTTATGCCTTTAGCTCCTGAAGGCCGATATGATCATTTGGTATTTCTGGGTGATTGTCTGGCTCTTCCTCCATGAAGACAGATGCAAAGTAACTGGTTATTTCTCGGCCATTTCCCTGTTCTCCACAGTAACATCCCATCTCCCGATTACAAATTTCCACATTTGAACATGTTTTTATTTTGTTTCCTTTGAAATGTAGATCGTAGATTTATGCAGTCTTTGTGTTCCTGTTTGTTAGCGTGCATGTTTGCTTTTTGATTTCCTTATCAGTTTCATGTCCCTCCTTTTCTGGATTCTAAATTTCTGATATTTCTCTGATGTCACGTCTTATGATTAATATAATATTTAATTTGTAATGTTAACCATCATTAAGTCACTTTCTCATTCTTGGGTGTTTGTACGTTAAAGAAATTGGCTCTTGTTTCAGACTTTGCAGTCTTTGTATAAACTAGATAATCCAAGAACATTGTAAGAGGATAGAGAAGAAATTGTGGTGGACTGGCAGATATTTGTACATCATCGCTGGCCATGGGTGAGGTCCCAAATGACTGGAGTACAGGGATTGTTGTGCCCTTATTCAAGAAGGGCGACAAAGAAAAACCTGGGAACTATAGACCAGTAAACCAGACATCTGTAGTGGGTAAGTAATTTGGCAAGATTCTGAGACATATTTGGAAAGGCTGTGATTAGAAGCAGTCAGCACAGCTTTGTGTATGGGAGTTCATGGCTGACAAATTTCTTAGCGTTCTTTGATGAAGTGACCAGTAACGTTGACGAAGGGCAGTGTGGTATACGTCGTCCAACTGATTTTAGTGAGGCCATCAATAAGGGTTCACATGGTACGCTGCTCTGGAAGGGTAGATTGCAAGGACTGGAGTGGGAACATGGCAAATTAGATACAAAATTGTCTTGATGGTAGGGAGCAGAGAGTAATAATGGAAAGCATTCTTGTCGGACTGGAGGCCTGTCACTAGTGGTGTGCCTCAGTGGTCATTACTGGGACCATGACTGCTTGTTATATGTATTATGATTGAGTTTAGAAGGCATGATTAGTAAGATTGCAGATGACACTAAATAAAGTGGTTTTGTGGATAGTGAGGAAGGTTATCAGAAATTGCAGCAGGACCTTGATCAGTTGGGACGTGCGCCAAGAAATGGCAAATGGAGTTGAATATGTATAAATGTGAGATCATGCATTTTGCAAAGTCAATTCAAGGTCGGAGTTTCATCGTGAATGGTTTGGCCTTAAGGTTTGTAATGGAACAGATGGGCTCTGAAAATTCAGGTGCACGGTTCGCTGAAAGTTGATTTAGAGATAGATAGAGCAGTGAAGATGGCTTTTGTCATACTGGCCTTCATCAGTCTGCACATTGAATACCGAAGTTGGCGAGTTCTGTTGCAGTTATACAGGATGGTGGTGAGGCTATACCTGTAGCGCTATGTTTAGTTTTGTTCACTTTGCTCTGGGAAGGATGTTATTAAACTGGAAAGACTGCACAAGAAATTTACACGGATATTGCCAAGGACTCTATTGTCTGGATTTTAAGGAGAGGCTGGACAAGCTAGAAATTTTTAACCTTAGGGTGTATGAGACTGATGGCGATCTGGCAGAATGTATAAGTTCATGGGAGGCATGAACAGAGTGAATACCCTCAGTCTTTTCTCCCCAGGGTTGGGCAATTCCGGATAGAGGGCATCAGCTTAAGGTCAGAGGAGAAAGAATAAAAGGGAACCTGAGGAGCAATTTGTTTTACACGCAGAGTGGTACGCATATGGAATGAGCTGCCAGTGGAAGTGGTTGAGGTGTGTACATTAACAACATTTAATAGGCATTGGACAAATACTTGGGTAGGAAAGGATTGGAAGGATACCGGACAATAGCAGGGAAATGGGATTAGTGTAAATGAACATGTTGTTTGGAATGGACCACTTTGGACCGAATGGAATATTTTTGTGCTGTAGGACTCTATGACACAAACAATCATTGCTTGTCTCTCACTGAATGTTATATTTTATTTTTTTCCAATTCACTGGAACTAACTTGACCCTCTAGTCTCCAGGCTTCCTCGATGTTTGACTATAATGTTCAAAATTTCTAAATTGCATCACAATTCCTCAAAGCTGCTTCAGTGCACGGTTAGTAATTAGTTCTCCTGACAACACAACACCAAATCCGAAATAACCTGCACTCTAGTTGGTTCACAACTTCTTCTCCAACTACCTGATATACACTTATCGAATTTATTTTTCACAACATGAGCAGTCACTTAGGTAACGCAGTTTTGATGCAAATTGACACCAGCCAGTATTACTGTCGCATCCACGATTATTTGTTACCCATTCACAGGATGAGGGCGTCGCATTTATAACCAGCATTTATTGCCCATGCCAGCGGGCAGTTAAGAGTCAACAGCGTTGCCTTGGGTCTGGAGTCACATGCAGGCCAGACTAGGGAAGGACAGCAGTTTCCTTCCCGAAAAGACACCAGTGAAACAGATGAGTTTTTCCAACCACCAACAATGGATTCATGGTCATCATAAACCATTCGTTCCAGATACTTACTGAATTCACATACTGTCATCTGCCATGGCAGGATTCGAACTCGGGTACTCAGAACATTACCTGGATCTCTGGGCTAAGATACCAGCGATAATATCACTGTGTCACTGCTTCACCTTACATATGCCTGCATATCCAATTTTCAGTTTGCGCGATAGTTTTGGTCTATAGTTTTGATATATAACACACCAATGTTTGCTTCTCCTTGATATTTGTAAGATCCACCCAAATTGACTCTGTGGGATCTGAATGACAGGGTCTGAAAAGGTTTTAATGATAGACTTGGACCAGACGTTTGGGGAGGCTCACCTGTACGCTTAGATGATCTGAAGAATTGGTCAGCAATACAGGACAAACATCAATATCCTCCCCGCTCTGCCAGGATAAGAGTCATCGTATTCTATCTGCTCCCTCACACTCACTGTATATCTGTTTTAACACATATCCCCGAGCAAGGCTCACACTCTATCTCCAAATAAGGCTCAAGTACGCCCACTCTCACTATTGCATTCAGCACATTCCCTCCCCCACTTTTTCTGTCACTGACACAGTAGCCCCGCACACTAATAAAACTGCATGGATACAACACTGTGTTCAGACTCCCTCCGGAAACCTCACCCTTACCCCCTCCAGCACTAACAGCAGGGACACCCACTCCCACCCTCATTGCTTCCCTCCTCTTCTCCCATTCCAGGAGAAACAGCTTGGCATTGGACAGCAAGGGCCAAGCCGGTGGTGGAGTTCCCGGTTTCTGTTCCCTCTGCCCCCTACCCTGACATGTGTGGAGCATCCTAGAAAGAGCAAGAGAGGACCAGGAGGCCTTGGTATGGAGATTCTCAAACATCCACGTCCCATAAACCGAGTGAGGTGCAATATTAAGTAAAGAACAATTCTCAATTTAAACCCACTGTCAGTTCCAACCTCAGCTCTCTCAACTCGCAAAAGAACAGATATCCCGTTGCACAGAGTTGCAGGCATTGATATACACAGAAGTATTGGCAAACACCACAATATACTAACATGCACAATGCATACAAGGAGATAGGCATACACACACATAGCAGCACACAGAGACATATACAGTCACACACAAATAGACCGAAACACAGGTAGAAACACACAGTCTGATACACAGACAGACAGACGTAGTCACAAAAATACTCACACACACAAACATACATACACACAAAGACACAGACACTAGTATCATTAAGACACAAATAAATAAGTTTTTGATTTATGAGGAGATCAAGGATTCGAGGGAGAAGGTAGAGGAGTGATTTTGAGGAACTTATAAGAAATGATTGAATGGCATGTCAGACTTGATGGACCAAATAGCCTAATCCTGTTCCTTTCTTTAATGCTTGTGTGGTGTTACGCTATACAGTATTCTCTTCCTGAGACAGCAGCAGAGGCTGGGTTTGATACATATTTGACTGGAAAGAGTCAGTGGTAATGTGGAACAGAGTTGAAAGGCGGAATGGTTTTATGTCTATTCCTAGTTATTGTATCCTTATATCCGAAAAGGGGCAGTGAGTTGATGTGAGGTTAACACCGTTTTAAAATAATTGATCCCATAATGAAATAAGGATGTTGTGCTACCTGCAATGTCTTCATCCTCAGGGACCAATGAAAACTTGGTTATTGAAGATATTCAAGGCTGAGCTCGAGCTGGACAAAAGAGTCAATGTTTATTGGGAAAAGACAGGAGTTGGATAGTCAGACACAATCGGATCAGCATTCTGAATGGTGCAGCCGAATTGTCAACTGCCGCCCCATCCAATGTGTTGTTCCTTCAATTCAGCCCTCAATGCTGTTACAGAGATATACTGTTGCCTCTACCCTAAGTGCTGTTTCCTCAATCCAGCACCTGAGTCTGTTACAGGGTAGGGTCCCCCCACCCCCAACGCTCCACCCCCAAGCCCCCACCCCCAACCCCCCACCTCACCCCCCGCCCCCTCCCCACCCCATTCAGCCACATAGGATCTTTACAATGATTTGGGAGGAGACCATTCTGCCCCTCGGAAGAGTTACACAGGAACATAGAAAGAAGCAATTCAGCTCATTGAGTACATTACGTAGCCCAGGAAGAGGCCATTCAACCCGCCTGAACTGCTGCAGAGGAACTAGGTTGCTGTCACAGTAGAGATAAATGTATATTTTTACAAAAATGTAACTAGTTTTGAATCAGAGATCACTGTGGGAACATCAATGATCAATATTCTATGTCAAATATCTGGATGAAGGGACTAAATGGATCAAAGATGAATTACCTTGTACACCAAGATGATCATTCAATATATCTTCAAATGGAGGTAGTGAATCTGCATTATGATATAGACATGGAAGGTTCGTGAGCAAACCTTCAGAAAAAATAATATAACATGAGTTGTCTATTGTGGTAGGAAGGATAGATCAGTAGGAAACAATTTAAATGGAGAGAGATCGCAGAACTCTGTGAAGCAGATGTTTTTCATATTCCTGGAACGTGAATCATATGAAGCCTGTCTGCAGATGTAGCAAGTGATTAGGAAGGTAAGTGGAATGATGTTGTTTGTGGCAACGGGTATTGGGTTTAATCAGAAATGTTTCACTGCATCTGTACAGGGCATTGCTGAGACCACATCAGATACACTGGGTGCGGTTTTGATCCTCTACACTAAAAAAAACAGATGTAATTCCTTTCGAAGGTGTTCAAAGATGCTTCCCTTAACTCATTCCTGAAATTAAGGCCTTTTGTTATCGGGGATTATCTGCGAAGGTTTTAGATGAGAAATCTTATTGAAGCACAATTTTCTGAAAAGTGTTTCAGCTGGATACATATTTTCTCTTGTTAAGGAGACTAAAGCTAGAGAATTTTTAATGAATGTGATTTGTTGATATAAACGCAAATATTATGAAGATATCAACCCATTTATAAAAATTACGCATATAAAGATGTCATCAAATTATAAAGTGGGCACATTTTTTTTCTAATGAACGGCACTGTGCACAACAATAGCAATGATGCACCTGCATACAGCATACAGTCTATTATCATCCATTGCAGAGAATGTTCATGTAGATCGCACATGGTCCAGTTTGGTGTTCAGTTGACATTACAGTATTTTTCCACGCAGAGAGGGAGCAGCCTCAGAAGCAGCGGCCAATTAGTCTCTCTCTCTTACTTTGTTCTGCCTGAAAACAAGGTGTAAGAGCAGAAAATCCCTGAGTCATCTTTACCATTTGTGGAGGATTCCAGATGAGGATTCATAGGAAACTCTCCACTGACCGAAGCAAACGGAGTTCAGCCAAATTCAACTGTTCCGGGAATAAATGCGCATTCCCACACATTTGTGTGAGCAGAATAACTTCAAAGGCAGAGAAACATTTGGGATACTCGATCATTTTACCATTCGTTCAGAGTTCAACTTTCTGTGTCTCACATTTTTCTAGAAAATTACTCAGTCTGATACCTATTTCATTGGCCACAGCACTCAACTGGTTGCATTTAAAACTTGCTTTCACCAGTACAGGCGTGAGAAAAGACATCACATCAGTGACCTCGAACATTGGTCAGAAAACGATCAAGAGATTCTCAAAGGGCTGTTAAAGTTTGTAATGACTGGATATTTCCATTTATTCAAAATTGTGTATGGTAAACATTTGACAGATAAATGAGAGTAGGAAAATGGTACACAAACAGAAAAGTGTTGCTGAGACCATCATCAGATCATAGTGCATGGTGGAGCAGTGACACATTGTCTGATGACCCACTCTTGCTCCATAGTCCCATGTTACCATGTTGCATTCAGTCCCTCACAGCTCCTGCACAGGAGCAGATGGAGGTCACTTGCTCCAAATACCTGGTCCACAGCAACACAGGATCTCATTCAATCCCTAGAGACTGTTACACACGGTTTGGTAAGTGTTGTAAAATGGTATTTGGAAATCCAGTCTGGCTTCGAAAGATGTCTCTGGTCTCCTCACAAAGTGCCTCTTGTCTGAAACTTGTCCTTCATTTATTGGTCATGGTCTCGACCAAGATCCATTATGAATAAAGCCCCATATCTCACCCAGAGTTGACTCAAAAGTGCTTTGCTCTCTCTGATTGCAACATTCAATAACAGAATGTCAAGAAACATTACAACCATCAACTTTGTAATTACAGAAAATATGAAGATAAGCAACAAGATCAGGCAAATCGGACTGCCAAGCCATTGTATATGATCATGGCTGATCTACTGTTAGCATTAACTCCTCTTCAATACACAATCCATCACACCCGCGAGCTTTCTGACAGGTCAAAAATACATCTACCCCCTCTTTAAATACTTTCAGCGATTAAGCTCCCTTAACTCAATAGCCCAGATAATTTCAGACATTGATTTCCCTGTGAGAGGAAAAAGACTCCCCACATAGACACCGTTACCTATTGATATGAACAAGAGGTGAACACAGGTGCTCAGGAAAGAGTGAATGGCCTTGATATCAAGGCAGCCTTTGACTGAGGGTGTCATTGGGACCATCTACTGATTTGAATTTAATGGGAATCAGGTGTTCCCTCCCTACTGATTGGGGTCTTTCAGAGCACAAAGGAAGATGTTTGTGGGTGGTGGCTGACAATCTTCTCAGTCCCAGGATATCCGTTCAGGAGATCCTCAAGTTCACTTCCTCAGCAGAAACATCTTCAGCTTCTTTGTCAACATCTATGCACCCACACCCCTGCCAAAACTCTCCCACCATCCATCATAAGATCAGAAGCGGAGTGATCACTGAAGATCACATAATAGTCAGAACATTTTGTCCCTCCTCAGCGCCTGAACCAGTCTCTGTGTCCATGTGCAGCAAGACCTGGACAGCTGTTAGATTTGTGCTGTTAAAGCGTCGGTAACATTTATGTAACAGCACGGCCAGACACTGCACATTTCCACAGTTAAAAGGGGAGCTCATTCAGCATCTCAAGCTGGTTTCATGGATATATGGTAGCCATTCAGCCCATCGAAACGACTGAAGAAGAAGAGGGACAGCCCATTCAATTGTGCTGCCTGGTCCCCAGAAAAAGGAGGGCTCTGGTCAGTACATTGAGCTGTTAAACAAGAACAGGCAGAGCCCAATCAGATCCTTGATACTGTTCTATGGAAGCAGGAGGGGGCCATTTAGTCCCTTAAGACATTTATACAGGAACATGTGGGTGTCATTGGTGCTCCAACCTGAAAAACGAATGGAGCAGAGACTGCACTCATAGACTGCTCACAATGTTCCTCGTGGCTGCATTGACTGTGGAACAAATGATACTTTAACATGTTTTGCCGGCAGTGAGGAAGGCAGCCAAATGTTTTGTACCAAGTCTCAAAGAGGCATCTTCTATCTCTGAAGACAGACCCATGTTCTCCATGGAGGTCAGAAGCTGATGGGAATTGTTAACTGTTTTAGCATGAAGGTATTGAGGATCCTGTCGGGATTGTGGATTACATGACGTTCATAATGTGGGGAGAGATTAGTCAAAGTCTGACCCCGTCTCTCTCTCTCTCTCAATCGAAATGGGGAGTGGCGTGGGTGGGAGGGACGTTCCCAGAGACTTTTAAACTATCGACAATCATGTAAACCTAGTAATAAACAAGCCATGGAATTTATCACAGTATCACTGTCTGTTTGGAATATAATGAGTGACTGTTCATCCCCTTAAGATTCAATGCAATCACCTCTTATTCCCTCAAAGCTCTACAGATTGATCCTCATGCATTCCCGATGGTACAATCATCCCAACAATTAGCCTGGTGAAACTCTTTTACACTCTTTCTTCCAAGAAGATTATTCCTTATAAATGAGAGAAAATCTGACAAAATACCCCAAATACTATCTCAACAACACTCACAGGGTTGATTGCAATAATTCTGTTCCCTCACTTAGCTGTCTCAGCTTGTTTCCTATGCTGTAAAATGCCATTACCTCTCTCTACACTGCGAATGATGTGGAATTTAAATGTTCCTTACGTCTGTACGTCAGCATCAATAAAGTCATCACCAGAGGTGCCAATGGAGATGAATATCACTCTCTATGGGAGACTCTATGAGAACGAATTCACTCGAAACAGGGAATGATCACCTACCTGAATGGAAATGACTTGCAGGAACATGGAAATCAGGCAGAGGATGGGAGCGATCTTTTCTTTTTTTTCTACCCTCACGGGATTTGTGCAGCCCTGGTCAGACCAGTATGTTATGCTGATCCTGAACTGACTAGCTGTTTCAGCTGTTCCACAGGACAGTACAGAGTAAACCACATTGCTCTGGGTTTGCAGTCACACAGATACCTTACCAGGGAAAGATGACCCATTGCCTTCTCTACAAGACATGAGACAAACAGATAGGCTGTGTTAAAACAAGTGGTGATGATTTCATTTGCATTCCATCAACTTGCTTCATGAGACACCAAAAGATTATTATTCTGTGCCTCTTGATGATGAATCAATGACTTGACCACCATGCACTGTCTGCCCATCTGATAGATTCCGTGGAGAGGACAAATTACCCATCTAAAGTGCAAATATTTTGTGACGTAAGCAAAATTAGAAGAGACTTGCAACGTTTATACCTGGATTTACCAAAGACACAAATGATGAATTATTCAGCAGTTGAACTGAGACTGAGAAGGAGACTGAAATATCCTGATAGTGGCCTTGGGCAGGATTGGTGAGTGGGGAGAATATGTAGGAATGTAAATCTGAATGCAGGAAAAAGATCTTTGAGTTTAAGAACAATCTGGTTTCTCCTCGCATATTGTTGAGTAAGTTGTGAACAGTAATTTGATCGTTATAATTTGTAAGGAATACGATTTTTGACTGTATCTGAAAATGATGAATTCCAAATACTAAAATTTGAATGTGAACAGCAATTCAGTTCAACTCAGCTGAATGGTCAGATGGAATGACTTACCAAGAACACCAACTGTAGCGAGAATGGGATAATAACCACCTTGAATAATCCAAAGGATATCTTCGACCCGTGATACTAATAATATCCAGGATGAGAAAGATAGTAAAGACCCAAGTATAAACTCCTGCCTGTTATTGCAATATTCCAGTCTAATGCTCTCAGATTCTGATCTCTCCTCCCCCGTCTCTCAAGCTGCTGATCCCTGTTAGTCCAGTCGTTGATGGTCCCAGCCATACTGCGATAACACATTGAACTGAGTCCTTAATTAGTAGAAGAGGCAAACCCTCCAGTGACACATTTACGATCCACGGAGAGTGACATCAATCACAGTCACTGAACAAGTAGCTCTAGCCAATGCCTTTCAATTCAATATTGTTTTATTCAAATTCAAAACAATGATTCAAACTTCCACATTCTGGATGGAATATGTGAGGGTGACTGATGGAAAAAATCTTGAGGCTGGTAGATCAATTGAGTGCAACCATTCAATCTGACTTGGACGCAGGAGAAATGTCATAAGTTTCTCAGAACGTAAACATGCTTCTCTGTTTATAAATGGAAACATACATCCTGGAACCACTGACCAAGCATTATAATCTCAATAAAACATCGAGACAATTTTTATAGTTCATGATCTGAGGGGAATGTTTGTCTGAGAAACATGGGGTTATAACAGACAAATTGCATGGCTATGTTAACAGAGAATTGAACGTGACAAATGCAATTCAGATTGTTATTCCAGTTTCGGAAAGAGACAAATGAGTCCTGTGCTATTGATGTTATCGATGTTAGTGAACTGTGATGAAGTGTTATTTACTGGACTTCAATTACAATGTGATTATGGCACTGTGGAGGAGACAGAAAACAAAGAGAATTGTGGAACATGGCAGTTCAGACTGGAGGGAGGGGCAACAATATTCCCCAGTCATCAGTATTGGAATGTTACTCTTTATAACTCATATGAAGAACAGATTCAAGGATATATCTAAAGTGAGGAACGAAGAGTAAAACCTGTTTATCGAACACAAAATGCAGGACAAAATGATTTTCTGTCCATACTAAACTATGGAAAATACAAAGAGATAAGATACACTCATGATATTGAGCTTCATAAATTGAAATTGTGTATTTCAAAATCACGGAAGTGGTGTGCAATCTTTCTCAATCATTATTTGGCCCACAGCTGTGATGCTGATTTCCCCTCTGTCAGTGATCCGTCTCATTGAGATTCTCTGGCGCAGTATCTCAGTATCGAGCAGGATTCTCAGTCCCTGCTGCTGTTCACCCAGTCTGTTTAAATTCAACCACCTTCTCACTGTAAAATAAAACCATTTGGCCTGTCGGACTCTGTTTAATTGTCAGCAACACAGCTCTGTGGTATTATTGAAAATAAACGCCCTGGAACCACAGCCAGTATCCGCACAGTGCTAACAGGGTGTGGCACTAGATAATGGCCTTGCAGTACGTGAGAATTCCTAAATAAAACTTCTATTTTCCGTCTGTTCCTGTATATCTTCCCTCATGCTGTCTTCTAATCTATCCAACTCACCCTCGTTTAGCATCCCTCCAATCACTCCCTGTTTCCAAATTGTGCAGTTGTACAGCTTGATGTTCGACTGCTACAACACAACTATTATAGGACAAGCCAAACAGAGAACAGCTAGGGAATTCCTTGAGGTATGGCACTCATCCACAGATTCTATCATCAAACACATCGACTTGGACCCAATGTACCATCCACTGCAGCGGACAGCTGGAACTGGCAACCGGAAGCGGCAGATTCAAACCACTACAAATGCCAGAGGAAACACCACAGAAGCACTTCACTGGAGGCTCCCAGGCATTGAGGATGTCACCTAGACAGGGGACAAAACGTCTGCAACACAGATCACTCGGCGAACAGAACCACAACAACGAGCACCCGAGCTACAAATCTTTTCACAAACGTTGTGGCCATTTTGGAGAAATGGATAGAGCAGGGACAGGACTAATCGTTGGAGGGTGTGGGGTTTATATGCTTCATTAAGAACAAGGAAGGTACTAAAAGTGGCGGGGTGGCATTGTTAATCAAAGACAATATTACGTTGGCAGAAAGGATGTTTGATAAGGACTCGATAACTGAGTTAGTATGGGAAGAGGTTAGAAACAAAAACGGAGAGCCCACCCTGTTGACAGTTCTATATTGCCCGCTGAAAAGTTCCAGAGATGTAGAGTAAGGATTATAAAGATGATACTGGATAGGAGCGAAAAAAAACTGAGTAGTTGTTATGGAGAATTTTACCTTTCCAAATATTGACTGAAAACGCTACAGTTCAATTAACTTATATGGGTCAGTTTTTGTCTAATGTGTGCAGAATGGTTTCCTGACACAGTACGTACATAGGTCAACAAGGTACAAGGCCAAATTGGATTTGGTACTGGTAATTAACCCGGCCAGGTATTAGATTTGGAGGTAGGTGAACACTTGGCTGATAGTGACCACAATTCAGTTATGTCTACCTTAGCGATGGAAATGGACAAATCTATACCTCAGGGAAACTGTTATAGCTAGGGGAAAGGCAATTATGATGCGATTAGGAAAGGTTTTAGGATACATAGGATGTGGAAGGAAACTGCAGGGAATGGGCACAATTTAAATGTGGAGCTTTTTCAAACAACAGCTACTGTTCATGCTTCACAAATCTTACTGAGTTCAATGAGAAGGTGACCAAACAGGTGGATAAGTGTAAAGTGGGGTAATAAGGATTTCAGTAAAACATTTGATAAGTCCCCCATGTTAGGCTATTGCAGAAAACATGAAGAATGTGGTGTTGGAAAAACAGAACAGATGAGGCAGCGTCCAAGGAGTAGGAGAGTCGATGTTTCATTTGTAAGCCCTTCAACAGGAATCAGTGTTCTGGTCTCCAGTATCTGCAGTTTTCACTTTCTCCTAGCTCCTCGGATGCTGCCTGACTTGCTGTGCTATTCCAGCACCACACTTTCGACTCTGATCTCAAACATCTGTCGTCCTTACTTTCTCCCAGAAAATACGGAGACGTGGAATTGACGGTGATTTAGCGATTTGGATCAGAAATTGGCTAACCGATAGAAGACAGTGGGTGGTAGTTGATGGGGAATGTTCATCCTCGAGTTCAGTCGCTAGTGGTATACTGTAAAAATCTGTTTTGGGGCAACTGTTGTTTGTCTTTTTGAAAATGACCTTAATGAGGGAATTGAAGGATGAGTTAGTAAATTTATGGTTTGCAGTAAGGTCGGTGGAGAGATGGGTAGTGCTGAAGAATGTTACAGGTACTGAGCTGTAATGTTCTATGTGCATGGGCCTACAATGGGCTGAATATCATCCTTCTGTGATGTAACAATTCTGAGGTACTCTGACTCACAATAAGAGCTTTAGGTGCTTGGAGAGACAAGCTGGTCCAGTAAAGGATACACACTGCACAAACATCCATCATCTCTTCCTGTTCTCTGATATGCAGCTGCCTCAAAATATCTGCCCAAACAAAATAGATTGATTCAAATTCACGCAGTCAGGAGGACGTTCACCAGAGAGATTGCCATCAGAAGATTTAAAGTATAATAGGATTTCAGAATAACACAAAAAATAAAATAATTTCATTGCAGCATAACCATTGGCAACAGAGTGAAAACGTACAGTTGCAAATAGTTCCAAGTTCAACACTGTGTTCAGTTTTGGTCACCTTGCTATAGGAAGGATGGAATTTAATTGGAACTTTACAAGGATGTTGCCAAGACTCAAGGTTCTGAGTCATAGGGAGAGGTTGGATAAGCTGGGACATTTCTCTTTAGAGCGCAGGAGACTGATGGGTGGCATGAAGTGCTTCGCGAGTCTAGTCATGGCCCACATCAGTTCCAGTCTCCCAGCCTGCCTCGATCCCCTACAATTTTCCTACCAGTGGAATAGGTCCATAGCGTCTGCCATATCCCTGGAACATCTGGACAACAAGGACACCCACGTCAGATTCCTGCTCATTGAATATAGGTTCACCTTCAACACAATTATTCCCTTCAGACTGATCACAAAACTCCCTGACCTTAGTCTCGAATCCGTTCGCTGAAATTGGATCCTCAGTTTTCTGACCCACAGTACACAATCAGTGAAAATGGGTAACTGTGCCTCTTCCATGATAATATTCAACACTGAAATCCCAAAGAATGTGTCCTCAGACCCCTAATATGCTCCCTGTACACCCATGACTGTATTGCCAAATTTTGAACGAATGCCATCTACATGTTCACTGATGACACCATCATAGTAGGACGGATATGTAATGATTGCAAGTCAAAATACAGAACGGAAACAGAGGACTAGGTGATGTGCTGCACTGAGACAATCCTCTCTTTCAACGTTGGCAGAACTAACCAACTGATCAATGACATTCGAAAGAAACGAGGAGAACATGCTCTCATCTGCATCAATGGAAATGAAGCTGAAAGGGTGGAAAGCATTAAGTTGCTTGGAGTGACGATAACCGACTTCCTATGTAGATGTGACAGTCGAGATGGCACAACAATGTCTCTTCTTTCTCTGGCAGCTCAGGACATTTAACATGTCCACAAGGACCCTCACCAATGTCTACAAATGCACCACTGGGAATAAACTATCTGTGTGCATAATGACCTGTCAAGGACAGTAAGAGAAATGACAGAAGGTTGTGTGCACAGCCCGTGCCATCACGGAAACCGACGTCTCCATTTACACAGCTCGCTGCCACGGAAAGGGTAACAACATGATCAAAGACCCATCGAACTTTGGATCTCATACAATCTCTTCCATCATGCAGACAATAGAGAAGCTTGAACACACAAACCAGCGGCTCATGAACAGCATCTTCCCAGCCATTATTAAACTGAGGAATGAACTCTCTAACTTCAAATTATGCTGATCTTGCTCACATTGATGTGGCCTATTGCATGCCCTTTCTGGTGTAGCCTGTATGCCTCAATCTAAGTTTTTCCTTTACCCTATGATCTGTATGTCCTTGCTTATTGTTAGAGCGAGATTCCCCAGCTAGGGACAAAGACTCTGGAGGCAGGCAATGCACTGGCACGGAATGAACTTTAATTCAAACAAAATCTGTTTAATGCTGGGAGAATACCAAAGGATCTTCCTCGAATCTGGCTTTGACATGAGAAGACAGTCGTTTCCTTAATATTTAGATCAGATCAGAAGGCATATCAATGACCCACTTCGATATCACAGTAAAAAGACAGTATTTTTATACGTTCTGTGTTGCAATGATTGTACACAACCTTGTCAGTGTACCCTCCACTCCCCTTCTGCAGAACCAGTCTTGTAAAACAATTGATCAATGATGGACACTCGCATGGACAGCTCGAGGTTCTTATTTGTTTAAGAAGCTTAACGATTTTTGTTATCTCTAGTCCTTGGGATCTTTCTGTAATGCATTCCAAAATTAGAGGCTGTGCTTTTTTTGAGTCATACCCCTTCATTGTGTATTTTGAAGGATTGCATGAATTCTATTCTCCATTGGGCAGGCTATCTCTTATCAATTTCCGTTATCACATTTTACATTAAAAAGCTGATACTAATACAAAATTCGTAATATCATTATTATTTCTACTGTTAACCCTTTTCTCAGCGAATTAGACAAGACATGCCAGACATCTCTTTAAGGTTTTATAATTCCGTTGAAATCTGTGTCCATGATTAATTCCCAAATACTTAACTAGAACTTATTATAATGTAAACAGTTTCAAAGTCGCAGCTACCTTCGGAAAGATAACTTGAGTTGCTGTTTTGTGGATGAAAAGAATTCTTACTGAGATCAGAATAAGTTACCTTTTGTCGTGATTCTTCAACGTTTTTGTGCTACAATTTCATTATTTCATCTGTGTTCTGTTATAAATCATCAATTTCTTTTTTTAAAAAAGAACCTACTTTATCACTAGGTTGGCATGTTTCAGAATCTTGAGAATCAGATTAGCCTTTCTTTTGACTTGGAAATATTTCCTTTTCAAAGGTACTTTTTTCACTAATGCTGAAGCAATCTATTTTAATTTCTGGCTATTTTGTGGCTCTTCAGAAACAGACAGCCAAAGTAAACTTTTAGATTTCGGCCACTCCATGTCTCTAAAAAAAGGCAGCTCCAACTCTCACTATGATCTGCCAGAACTGTGTATAAACAAACAGTGTCACTCTACTTAGATACATGCGACAATGAATCCTATCAAATCAAATGAAACCAAATCATATGATCGAGAGAGAGAAATTGTCACAAGGTCAATACACCCAGATGAAACCTCTGCAGCCTGCCACATGCGGCCAAAAATCGTAATAGATGATTAAACAACTAACTGGTGGAGAGGGCTCCACAATTATTCCCATTCTATCCATGGATCAGCTCTGCATATCAGTGTAAAAAACAAAGAAATAGTATCTGTACCATCCTAGCCAGGGGTGTTGAGTCGATGATTCAATTCACCGTCATCATGATGCCCACGGGATCACAGATGCCAGTATTCAATCAATTTGATTTGCTGTACGTGACATGAAGAAACAGCTGAACACAATAGATACGACAAAGGCAATGGGTCCTGACACCATTCCTATAATAGGACAGAAGACTTGTGCTGCACAACAAGCCGTGTCCCTGGGGAAGCTGTTTTACTCCAGCTCCAACTCTGACATGTGCCTGGCAATGTGGAAAATTACTCAGCTATGTCCAGTTCCTAAGCTGGGAATAATTACACTCTGACCAATTACAACCCCTTCAGTCTCATCACGATAGTCAAATTGGGAGTTCTTTCTGATAGAGCTGTCAAGCAGCACAGAAATATCCTGCTCAATGCAGATTCCGATAGGCCCCCATGTGGAGATGGTGCTGTTTTGGAAAAGTCACTGGATTAAAAATCCAGACCGGGCTAATGCTCTGGCAGCTGGTGGAAGTTAAAACAATTAATAATATATCGAGATCTCAAATCTGATGTCAGTAACAGTGACCTAGAAGTCAATGTCGATTGTAAACACCAATTTGCTTTTCCAATGTACTTTCAGGGAGTGAATCTACCGTCCTTTCCTGGTCTGGCCTAAAAGTGAGTCTAGACACACAGGCATGTGATAAACTCTTCAATGGTCTCTGCAAAAGCCAAGCAAGACACTCTATTGTATCAAACTGCTCCGAGGTCATAAAGGATAAAACCAGACAGAACATCCAACCCCAGCCTCAGTACTGAAAAGGGAACGGGAAACACAGTCCTGTTGACCCTGCAGAGACATCTTTTCTAACATCTGCGAACTTGTGACAACATTTACAGAGCTTTCTCAGAGACCACACAGAAACATCGGGAATAGAATAGGCCATACAGCACATTGAGCCTGTCCCATTCTAGTAAATATCTGAACATCTACTCAATGCACTTTCCCCACACACTGTACACATCCCTTAATGTGATTAACCTTGTGAAACTATAAAATAGGAAGTGCGGTAGTTCCTTTAGTCTGTAGAGTTTGCTATCCAATTCAATATAATGACGACTGATCCTTTATTTCTACACCACACTCCTGCTCTCTCCCCCATCCTTTCGGTGTCTAGACATCTTTATTAATCTTCAGCACCTTGTCTTCCACAGCCTTATGTGAGAGAGAATTCCCAGGTTCACCAGTCTCTGAGTCCAGACATTTATTCTTACCTAAATACAATGTGACCTGTGTGTATCTAATAATGTGGCCCCTTGGTTTAGACGTCCCAGCCAAGGGAATTATCATCACTGATTCCAATCTATCTAACCCTGTCAGTGTTTTATATATCTCACTGAGATATATAAAACTCATTTTCCTAAACCCCATGGAATACAGGCTCAGTCGCCCCAAATTCTGCGCCACAAAAAGTCTGTCATCCCAGAGATCAGTCTGTTCATCCTTCGCTGCACTCCCTCAATGTCAGGTTTGTCCTTTATTAGATACGGAGACCAAACCTGCACATAATACTCACAATGTTCGAGTTGAGGTCTCACCAAGGGCCTGTACAGCTGCACTGAGACACCCTTACTCCTGGACTCAAGTCCACCTGAAATGAGGGTCCACACTCCATTTATCTTCCTGACTGCTTTCTTTTCCTGCAATATTGCTTTCCGTAACTGGTGTACAGGGAGATCCCAGAACTTTTTCAATGTTACAGCTCTCCACATGGTGGGTCTGCGTAAGCTGGTCTGTGTGCCAATGTATTCCCTGCATTGGCTTCTGTCCTCAGAACTCACTGCCCTGCATGGAACTCAAATGTCTGTACAAACAATAACAGAAGAAAAGTGCCGTTCCATTCATAGATCGACATTTCTCAACCACTCCCTTTTCCAATGGTTGGCTGGAATTTTAGTGTTTCCCAACAAAGTAGACAACATCACATCTATCCACATTTCTCTTCATCTGCCACATATTTACTCATTCACTCCATTTGTTTCAATCACCTTGAAGTTTTTTTCACATCCTCCTCACTTTTCAAAATCCTCGTTCCGTCAGCAGACTTAGAAACTTTGCATTGGATTCCCTCAACGAGATGTTTGAGATGTACTGCGAATATCTGGCGCCTCAGCACCAATCATTGTGATGCCTCATGAGCCTTCCAAATTGAAAACCATCCATTTATTCCTACTCATTGTTTCCTGTCAACACTCCCATTTTAACACCATGTTCATATATTACCCGCTATCCCATGTGCTTTTACTTTGCACACTAGGCTTAGGACTCTATTAAAATTCTTGCTGAAAATCCAAGTTCAGTGCCTCTATTGTGTTTTCTGTTATTAATCTACCAGTCACTTTCTCAAATATGTTTCCCATTTCATCAATATGTGTAGATTTTTTTCTATGCCCATTATTTTCAGTTCCAATACTTTCTACAAATTAGTTTATTTACTCGTTTCATTCCACATCATTTTCTCCTCAGACTCAGATTTTCTCCTATTGCTGGGAAGACTTTGTTTATGTATTTTTCTGTGAAGGCAGAAGTGAAGTAGCTGTGTCATGTTTCTCTGTTCTCCATTCTCCATTCCCTGGTTTCAGACTGTAAGGGAGCTGAACCTTTGACTAAAAGGAACAGCTGTTGTCTATTCACCCTGCCCATGCCCCTTGTAATCTTAAACCTGAATTACTTATCCGCTCAACTTCCTCTGCTCCAAAATAAATAGCTCGAGCTTACCCAGCCTCTCTCCACAGCTCATATGGTCCATCCCAGGGAACATCCTGATGAATCTCTTCTGCACCTCATCCAGTGCAATCACACCCTTCCTGTAATGTGGCTCCCAGAACTGCACACAATATTTCATTTGGCCTTACCAAAGTGCTATATAAAACTCGGATAATCTTTGGGTCAATGAATAACGGCTTTATCTACAATCATGCTGAAATCATCAATTATCATATCCAGTCACATTCAGGGATGTGTGGAGAAGTACCCTCTGAGCTTCCTAGGGTGATGCCATACTTTGAGTATTCCTCTGTCTGGTTCCTTCTTCCAAAGTGTGTCACCTCATATTTATCAGGGTTACATTCCATCTGCCATTGTTCTGTCCATCTGACCATTCTACCTCTATCTCCTGTAACATAAGGCCTTCCTCCTCACTGCCAACCACCCGGCCAATCTTTGTGTCAAACACAAACTTACTTATCACACTCTCCCTACTCACTTCACATTCACATCACTTATGAATACCACAAATAATAGGGGATACAGCACTGATCTCTGCGGTACACCGGGGAAATTGGGCTCCAGTCACACAAACACCCTTCTACTATGACGTTGAGTTGGGATGCAACTTGGCAAATCACTAATAGGCCCTACATGTTCTCTGGTTGTTCTGTTCCACTTGATATACGTGAGAATATCTGGGGATTTTCCTTAATCTTGCCCTGCCAACAGGCTTCAATACCCCTGTGTTAGTCAGTCCCCTTCAAGGGAAGAATTTCCTCCTTATTACGGTCTTAAATGGCATATCCCTTATCCTGTCATTGCTTGCCTTAAATATAGAGTAGACAGCTAGGGAAACATCCTGTTTATTTCCACCTCATCACATGTATCATAAATTTTTGAAATTTCACTGCGATCATCTCTCATGCTTTGAAACTGGAGAGGTCGCAAGACAAATCTCCCCATCAGGAAATCTTGTCATCTCAGGAATTAATCTGGAGAATGTCCATTGCACGTCCTCTATGATCAGTGTAATCTTTCTTAGATTAGGTCACCAACACTGCACTCAATAACTCAGGTACACTCTCCGATTCCCTTAAGCAATCCCCAACCTAACTATAACTTTCCAATTACACGTATTGCTCCAAATACCATTCACACTAATTGCATTTACGAACACACTCTGTGAGTTATACAGGCATAGAGATGTACAGCATGGAAACAGACCCTTCAGTCCAATCCGTCCATGTCTAGCAGATATCCCAACCCAATCTAGTCCCACCTGCCCACAACTGGCCCATATCCCTCCAAACCCTTCCTATTCATATAACCATCCAAATGCCTTTTAAATGCTGCAATTGTACCAGCCTCCATCACATCCTCTGGCAGCTCATTCCATACACGTACCACCGTCAATGTAAAAAAGTTGCCCCTTAGGTCTCTTTTTACGTTTAGATTTTTTAAAGTGTGGAAACAAGTCCATACTGACCCGCCAAAGCGCAACCCACCCAGACCCATCCCCTACATTTACCCCTTAACCTAACACTACGGGCAATTTAGCATAGCCAATTCACCTAGCCTGCACATTTTTGGATTATGGGAGGAAACCCACGCAGACATAGGGAGAAGGTGCAAACTCCACACAGGGAGTCCACACAGCCTAAGGCGGGAATTAAACCCGAGTTTCTGGCGTTGGAAGGCAGCATTGCCAACCACTGTGCCACCCAACATCTTTCTCCGCTCACCCAAAACCTATGCCCTTTAGTTCTGGACTCCCCGATGCCAGGAAAAATACTTTATCCATTTATCCTCTCCATGCCCTTCACAATTTTGTACACCTCTAGAAGGTCACCCCTCAGCCTCCAACGCACAAGGGAAAACAGCCCCAGACTGCACAGCCTCTCCTTATACTCAAATCCTCCAAACCTGGCAGCATCCTTGTAAATCTTTCCTCAACCCTTTCAAGTTTCACAACATATTTTCGATAGGAAGGAGACCAGAATTCCACGCAGTATTCCAACATTGGCCTAACCAGTGTCCCGTACAGCCGCAACATGACCTCCCAACTCCAATACTCAATTCTCTAACCTATAAAGGAAAGCATACCAAACACCACCTTAACTATCCTATCTACCTGCGACTCCACTTTCAAGGAGCCATGAACCTGCACTCCAAGGTCTCTTTGTTCAGCAACACTCCCCAGGATCTTGCCATTAAGTGTATAAGTCCTGCTAAAATTTGCTTTCCCAAAATGCAGCACCTCACATTTTTTTGAATTAAACTCCATCTGCCACTTCTCAGCCCATCGGCCCATCTGGTCAAGATCCTGTTGTAATCTGAGGTAACCCTCTTCGCTGTTCACTACACCTCCAATTTTGTTGTCATCTGCAAACTTACTAACAATACCTCTAATGCTCGCATCCAAATTATTTATGTAAATGATAAAAAATAGAGGACCCAGCACCGATCCTTGTGGTACTCCACTGGTCACAGGCCTCCAGTCTGAAACCTCCTTTTTAAATTTCTGCCTATCACTCTGCAATATCCGTCCATAATCTCAAACTTTTCCCTTCCTATGTCGTTGGTTCCAATGTGGACAATGACCTCTTGCTGGCCTCTCTCCCGCGTGAGAATATTCTGCATCCTTTCTGAGACATCCTTGATCCTGGCACCAGGGAAGCAACACGCCATTCTGCTTATTTCTCTGCTGTCCACAGAACCGTCTGTCTGTACCTCACACAACCCTAACACAATTGACCTCGTGGAATACGACGTATCCCTTGTTGCATTAGAGCCAGTCTCCGTACTAGAAACTTGCCTGTTCGTGCTATGTTCCCGTGTGAATCCATCACCTGCTACATTTTCCAAAACAACATATTTGTTTGAAATGGGGACAGCTCCAGAAGACTCCTGCACTAGCTACTTAACTCTCTTGCCTTTCTTGGAGTTAACCCATCCATGTAACTGTATCTGAGACATCCCCCCCCCTTCCTATAACTGCCATCCATCACATACTGTTGCTGTTACCAATTCTTCATTGTCTTAAACTGTCTCTCCAACCAATCCATTCGATCTGATAGGATTCACAACCAGAAGCATTTATTGCAGATATAATCCGCAGTAACCCTTAAATCCTCTTTAAACTCTCACATCTGAAAAGAAGCGTATCTGATTCTACTAAGGCCATTTGTGCTCCTTCACAATCTACAGACCCAGAAAAGGAAAACTGTCTGATTCCTCTACAAAATGCTGCCCAAGGTTATATTAATATTTATGGCTTATATTTTAAGATTAATCAAGAGACATATCTCAAAAACATATAATTAAGGAATAACCCACTCTACTTACTTCTGCAGACTTTCAGTAGGACACAGTTAAAACAATCCACTATTTGGCTGGGAACTTTGCTCAAACAGTTCCTCCAAACCAATTGTAAATTTCACTGTTAATTTTCCTAGAGGCACTCCGATATCCAGCGATACATGAATTCAAACAGCAAAGTCAGTAACTGTGCAGGTACGCTATCCTGTCAGTTTTTTCCCCTCACCATGTGCTTCCTTTGTTCATTCTTTTCCCTCTTAAAACTGCTGTTTCTTTGACTTTTTTCCCCAAAGTTCCAAAACAATGCAAGAGCATACAAAACAGTAATTGCTCCTTCCGGAATTCAAGGAAATCATCTCCAACACCTAAAATACCTCAAAAAAAGGAGCAGCTGTTACAGCCAGAAATTTTTCCCACCCAGACTTCTGAAAATCCAAACACACTACTCCCACTAGTTGTCTGTATCTATGCTGCAAGAAACAACTTCAAATAATTCCGAAGTTTGTCAGGCATGATTTCTCTGTCAGGAATGCATTGCGATTCTCTGCAATGTTGCTGTTCATTTCTAAGTACCCAATGTCACATCTTAGATAAAGGATTCCAACTCTTTCCATACATATGTCAAATTAATTGATCTGCAGTCCTCCACATTATCTCTTCTTCCCTGTGTACATAGATGGATCATGTTTACTACCTTTCAGTTATCTACAATGGCTATGGCCTTTGCAGGATCTGCAGGAAAATAAAACAAAGTCACTGACAGTTCAATTAATATGCTGTTTTATTTCTGACGTTTTGATATGAAGTACATCTGGCCTATCAGACATAGCAATGATCAATATAGCTCAATTTTCAAGTACTACCTTGTTGCTGATATGAATGGACTTTATGTCTTTAGTTTCACAAGTCCCTTGTGACCACTTGCTTTACACGGAGATTTCCTGGCGCTTTCTCCATGAAGACAAATTCAAACTAGCTGTTTAGTTTCTCTGCCATTTCCTTGTTCCCCACAATAAATTCCACTATACCTTACAAATTTCCACATTTGGCCTTACTTTTGTTTTCTTTG
This sequence comes from Hemiscyllium ocellatum, assembly GCF_020745735.1. Lineage (NCBI taxonomy): Eukaryota > Metazoa > Chordata > Chondrichthyes > Orectolobiformes > Hemiscylliidae > Hemiscyllium > Hemiscyllium ocellatum. The sequence goes on along the minus strand of NW_026867726.1, from coordinate 1,533,730 downwards.
GTATATGGATCGTAGATTTAAGCAGTCTTTGTGCTTCCTGTTTGTTTGTTTTCATGTTCTTTTTGATTTCCTTAACACTTGCTTCGTCCTTATTTTCAGAAAAATAAATCTCTCTGTATGTTCAGGTTTGCACAATATCTGGAATTCTTCTGAAGCGACTTCCTGAGATTTAATGTAATCATTAATTTCTTACGTAACCCATTAATGAGTTACCTTCCCTTTCGTTGGTGTTTGTAACTTAGTGATATGTAGGTATTTTTTCAGACTTTATAGTATTTCTATCACTAACAGCCAATGTTTGTCTCACACTAAATGTCATATTGTATTTTTCCAATTCACTTGATCCTCTAGTCTTCGGGTTTCCATGATATTTGAGTGTAATGTTCAAAAATTCTATATTGCTTGCAGGCGCCATGTAAAATGCAACATATTAATGTCACGATTGCCCAATAGCTGCCTCAGAGCACGGTAAGTAATTAATCCTTCTGACCACACAACAACACGCCCAACATAACCTCCTCTCTGCTTTGGTTCACAACATACTCTTCAACCTACTTCATATACACATGAAATTGATTTTTCACAGCATTAGCAATCATTTAGTTAACGCAGTTTAGATGCAATTTTAGATCATCCAGTATTACTGCAGCACCCACGATATTTGCATATCTATTTCCAGAGAATCAGATGTACAAAGTTGCACAACAGTTTTGGTTTAGACATGTAAGGCACCAATGTGTGTTCCTCCTTGTTGTTTGCAAGATCCATACAAACTGATTCTAAAGAAGCTGTGGGATGTGCTCTGTGGTATTATCAGTGATAGACGTGGACAAGACATTGGGTAGGCTCACCTCGATGCTGAGATAATCTGAAGAAATGCCCATCGATACAGGAAAAGCAACAATAACCTTCCCTGCTAGGCCAGGACAAATGTCTCCCTATTCTCTCTACTCCCTCACACTCTCTGTATATCTGTTACAGCACCTACCCCGAACAAGGCTCTTGCTCCACCACTCTCACTGTTGCATGCAACACTCTCTTTCCTTCACTGAAAGCAAATCGAGATTGAATTTATTGTTTTGCCAACATTGACCCAGTGAGACAATTTTATGCTGGGGACATAAAAATGCGAAAATTTTGAAAATTAGGGTGGGAGCAAATGCCATCGAGACGGAACAAGTCTGGGGATCAACCATCTTGCTCCGCAAGAAATTAGGAAATACTCACTAATCATATCATATTCACAGTAAACAGAAATACGACGACCCAGGACTTCAGCAGCCAGAAGAGTAACATCACAGAGGACGGCATGGCTGTGTTGTTTTGAAATTAAGTTGATGTAATCTTCATAAGTGTCTTATTGAAACAGCATATTGTTAGACATTTGGGAGCAATTGTGGGAGTGGGTTGGTGAAAGTTGTAAATAGTTGTGGTGTAATGTTCACTTTTACAGTTAAAAATAAATTGGCGTTATTTTCTTTAAATAGTGGAATTTGGGAGTTCTCTGTCACTCATATTCTAATAGATTACGAGGTGAGGTGAGCTCTCCTGGGTGTTTGGTTTAATTAACAGAAGCGTTCACCCCCATGTCACAACACTTACAAAGACCAACAGAGAACAAAAAAGAGAAATAAGGAGTGAGAAAGTTAAATATGAGGATAAGCAAATCAGTCATGTAAAGAAAGAGTGTAAAGCTTCTTTCGATACATAAAAGGCAAATGAGGGGCAAAAATGGGCATCTGATCGCTAGAAATTGACACAGGAGAGATAGTAATGTGGAACAAGGAAATGGCTAAGGAGCTGAAAAATTACTTTGTGTCAGTCTTCTCGGTTGAAAACACAAGTAATATCCCAAAGATTGAAAAGACTTAGTAGACAGACCTGAGTAAGGTGGGCATCAACTAGAAAAAGGTGCTGGGAAAACTGAATGGCCTGAAGGTAAGTAAATCAACTGGACCAGATGGACTCCACTCCAGATTTCTAAGGCAGATAGCTGATGAGGCAGTGGAGGCGTTGGTGATGATCTTTCAGGAATCTTTTGAATCAGGGAGATTCCCAGAGGACTGGAAAATCGCTAACGTGATACCCCTGTTTAAAAAAGTAAAGCAAAAAACGGAAAATTACAGACTGACTAATCTAAACTTGGCTGTGGGTAAGATCCTGGAATCCATTGTGAAGGATGAGATTTCTGAATACTTGGATGTGGATGGGAAAGTAGGACAAAGTTACCATGGTTTCATCAAGGGGAGGTCATGCCTTGAAAATCTACTAGAAAATCTTGAGGACGTAATGATCAGCTTAGAACAAGGAGAGCCAATGGATGTCATCCACCAGAATTTCCAAAAGATCTTTGACAATGTGCCGACAGGAGGCTACTGAGTAAGGCAAGGGCCCATGGTGTTCGAGGCAAGGTGCTAGCATGGATAGAAGTTTGGCTGTCTGGCAGGAAACAAAGAATGTTGATAAACGTGATCCTCTCAGGATGACAGTTAGTGACAAGTGGTGTTCCATAAGGCTCAATGTTGGGACCACAACTTTTCACTTTATACATTAACGATCCAGATGAAGGATCTGAAGGCATTCTATCTACGTTTGAAGATAAAACAAAAATAGGTATAGGCACAGGTAACGTCGAAGAGGCAGGGAGGCTCACAAAGGATTTGGATAGGTTAGGATAATGAGCAAAGACATGGCAGATGGTATACAAAGTGGGAAATTGTGGGAACATGCACTTTGTTAGGAAGAATAAAAACATGGACTCCGAGAAAATTCAGATGTCTGAAGTGCAAAGGGACTTGGGAGTTCTACTCCAGGATTCTCTCAAACTTGCAGGTTGAGTCAGTAGTTACGAAGGCAAATGCAGTGATGGAATTTATTTGGAAAGGATTTGAATATAAAAGCAGGGATGTACTTCTGAGGCACTATAAGGCTCTTGTCAGACCATATTTGGAGTATTGTGCGCTGTTCTGAGCCCCATATCTCAGGAAGGATGTGCTGACCTTGGAAGGGTTCACAGGATGTACATGGGAATGGTCCCAGGAATGAAAAGCTTAACATATGAGAACGTTTGAGGTCTGGGTCTGTTCTTGATGGAGTTCAGAGGGATGTGGGGGATCCAATTGAAACATACAGAATACTAAATGGCCTGGACAGTGCGGATGGTGAGAAGACGTCCAATGGCAGGAGACTCTAGGACCCAAGGATACAACCTTAGAGTAAAGGGAAATCCTTTAAGAACAGAGGTAAGGAGAAACGTCTTCAGCCAGAGAGTGTAGAATCTATGGAATTCGTTTTCACGAAGGCAGTGGATGTCAGGTCATTGTGTATATTTAAGAGAGAGGTAGTTAGCTTCTTGAATATCAAAGGGATCAAGGGTTACAGGGAGAATGCAGGAGAATGGTTTTGAGAAACTTGTCAGCCAAAATTGAATAGTGGATCAGACTCGATGGGTCGATTGGCCTAATTTCTGTTTCTATATCCGATGATCTTATGGTCGTAAGCCACAGCCTATTGCGCCCTCTCTCTCACTTTGTCCCTTCTGACAGCAAAATGTGAGAGTAAAAAATCCCTGAGTCATCTTTACCAAACTTGGAGGATTCCTATTGAGGATTCATGGGAATCGCTCCACTGATTGAAAGAAAGGAAATTCTGCCAAATCCAACTGTTCCAGGAAGAAGTCGCATACCAGCAGCTTGTTTGAGTAGAATAACGTCGGAGACAGAGTATCATTTGGGACGCATTATTTCTTTTCCATTTGAAATGAGTTCAACTACTACGAAACTCTCGAAACCTTTTCCTATTCTTTTTCGTCTGCAGAACATGTGCAACTGTGTATGTGTCTGTACGTGTGTGACTCTGTGTCTCACATTTTTCGAGAGAATGACCTAGGTTACACTTCAAACCGGTTGTAACCAGTGGAGAAGTGGTGCTGGAAAAGAACACAGTGACCCTCCAACATTTGTTGGAGCAAAAATGACAAATTCACACGGGCTGTTCAAATGGGAATTCTCTTCCCCAGAGGTTTCAGCTCAAGATGGCAGCTCAACACCACCACTTCCAGCGTAATTAGACATGGTCCATAAATGTTGGCCTATCAATAACACCCATATTCCATGAACAAATCTAAAATGATAAACTGCAGCAGCATTAATTGGATGGGAACATGACTGATCGATAAATGCCTATTGCCTTCCAGAATTGTGCTGCCTGCGTACTTTGGCTTTGTTCAGTTTGCTAGTATTGTGCCTGGGTGCTTGCATTTATTCAAAGTTGTGTTTTGCAACATTTGACAGACATGTGAATGGAGGAAAATTGTGGACAGACTGAAAAGTGCTGCGCAGACCACAATCAGATCAGCCATGATCTTATTGTCTTGTCGAGCAATGACAAAGTGTCTAATGACCCACTCCTGCTCCTCAGTTCTCTGTTCCTATGTTCCATTCAGTCCTTAAAACCACTTGTATATGATCAGATGGAGACCATTTGCTCCAAATACCTGGTCCGCAGTATTACAGGATACCATTCAGGCACTCCTCACTGTGTGGTTGACTGTGGGTTGGAAAACGTAATGGAAATCCAAACTGTGTATGAAAGTGGTCTCCCAACTCTTTAAAGAGTTTCTCCTCTCTGCAAGTGGTGTTTCATATGTTGGTCATGTTGTAGACCCAGATTCATGTGAATATCGTGCCCATACCTCTCCCAGAGATGGCACTCAAATTTCTTTTCCCTCACTGTCCTCAACATTCAATAACAACATTTCCAGGAAAATTAAAGCCATTAACTTTCCAAAGACAGAATATGAGAACATAAAAACAGGAGTAGTAATTGGGATGCTCACACCATTGTATGCTATCATGACTGACATACTGTTGGCATTAACTCTTCTTTAATGCACAATTCTTCACACCCCTCAGCTCTCTAACAGGTCAAAAATCCATCTACCTCCTCTTTAAATACTTGGAGTGATCTCACTCCCCTAACTTTCTAGACCTGAGAATTCCAGACATTCACTACCATCTATGAGAAGAAAATACTCTCCACATAGACACAATCACGTATTAACATTAACAAAAGTGTTGAACTGACCTGCCTAGGTAAGAGGGATTGACCCTGATATCAAGACAGGATTTGACTGAAGATTTTATCCTGAGAGGCACTTAAATATCCAGAATCATGCATCCGAGTAAAAATAAAAATACAAGCCATGGACTTTATCACCTTTTTAGTGTCTGTGTAGAACGTAACGAGTGATTGTCCATCACATCAAGTTTCAATGCAATGACCTCTTATACTCTGACAGTCCTGCAGATTAACCTTCACTCAGTCCTCTTTTACCATCAGCCCAGGGTTAGTTTCGTGAAATTCCTTTACACGGCCACTATTGTAATGAGATAATTCCTTTTAAAGGAGAAAAATCTGTCCATAATACCCCAAATACTGCCTCAACTCCACTCTCAGTGATGATCACAATAATTCCCTTCCCTCACTTACTGGTCTCCGTATCTTTATTATAACATTAAAACCCATTCCTTCTCTACGCACTGCCACTGTTGTGGAATTTAAACGTTCCTTACATCTGCATGTCAGCATCAGTAAAGCCAGCACCAGAGGTGCCCATGGAGATGCACATCACTCTTGGGGAGAGACTCAGTCAGAAAGATTGTACTTGAAATACAGAATGGTCACCTAACTGAATGGAAATTAGTGTACAAATAAGGAAAACATGCAAAGGAAGGGAGCTAACTTTACTTTTGATCTTCTCTCACGGGATTTGTGCAGCCATGGTCAAGCCAGCATGTTATGCTGAGCTTGAACTGAGTGACTGGTTCAGCGGTTCCACAGGACAGTCAAGAGTAAAACACATTGCTGTGGGTTTGCCCAGACATGACTGGAGAAGGATAACGCATTGACTTCTCTGAAGGACTTGAAGCAAGCAGATGGGCCTTTTCTCACAAATGATGAAACCTTCACTTCAATTACCTCAATTTCTTTCATGAGATATCAACAGATTATTATTCTGTGCCTCTAGATTATGTGTTAATGACTTAAGCAGCATGCAGTGTCTGCCCGTCTGACAGAATCTGTGCAGTAAACAAGTTCAACATACTCAAGAACGGTTATTCTATAATTGACATGTGGTTAGAAGGGACTTGATCAATTATATCCAGATTTAACAAAGGCACAATTGATCGTTTATTCAGAAGATGCACTGAGGCTGAGAAGGAGTCGGGGATATCATGATGGTGGTATTGGACAGGATTATTGAGTGGGGAGGATATAGAAATGTAGATCTGTGCAGGGCTAGAAGTATCATGGAGTTTGGGAACAGTCTGGTTCTCCTCACAATTTGGTGAGAATTTGTCATGAGTAATTTGCTCGATACAATTTGTGAGGAATGGAATATTTCATTGGAATTGAAAATGTTGACGTCCACCTTTCTAAATTTTAAAAATGTGCAGCAATTCAGTCCAACCTGGCTTAATGAACAGATTGAATGACTTACCAGGGACACCAACTTAGCGAGGATGGGATACTAACCAACTTGAATAACCATCAATACATCATAGATCCACAAAACTAATGAGATTCAAGGCCGAGAAAGACAGTAAAGACCCTCGGATAAACTCCTGTCCATTGCTGGAACATTTTGGTCGAATGTTCTCAGATTCTGATCCATTGTTGGAACATTCCAGTCTAATGTTCTCAGATTCTGATATCTCCTCCCACTCTCTCTAGGTCTGCTGATGCCTGTTAATACTGTCGCTGATGTTCCCGCTGATACTATGGGATAACAGGGTAACACATTGAACCGAGTCCCTAATTAATAGAAGAGGAAAGCCCTCCAGTGACATATTTAGGATGCACAAAGACTGACATCAATCACAGTCGCTGAACAAATACCTCCCGTTAACCCATTTCAATTCAATGCGTTTTAGTAAAATTCAAAATTATGATTAAAATTTACACATTCTGGATGTGTGGGGGTGACTGAGGGAACAAATGTTGGGTCTGGTAGATCAATCATATGTAAGCATTCAATCTGCTTTGGATATGGGAGCAATGCCAGAGGTTTATCAGAATATAAGCATGCTTCTCCATTTATAAATAGAAACATACGTTCTGTATCTAATGATCAGACACTGCAATATCAGGAAGACATTGGGAGAAGTTTATCGTCCATGATCTGAGAAGAAAATATCCCTAAGACTAAATGCGGTTATAACAGACTGCGACATGGCTATGTTAAAAGGGAGATGCAAATGTGTTTCTGGAAAAGCGCAGCAGGTCAGGCAGCATCCAAGGAACAGGAGATTCGACGTTTCGGGCATAAGCCCTTCTTTAGGGGCTAATGCTGAATGATGGTAGTGTCCCTATCACTGCGCCAAAAATTCTAGTTCCAAATCCCTCAGATCTGTTTCATCATATATCTGAACAAGTTGATTAAACTTTTTGGAATCGTGCCTTGATGGAGAAGGAAGAGGTACGACGACTGAATTTGAGAATATAGACTCAGGATGACTGAAAGCGCAGGCAACTGTCTTGATTGGAGTCACATTTACACTTTCCAGAGGTTTATAAAATTATGAAGGGCATGGATAGGGTGAGTAGTCAAGGTTCCTTCCCCCCAAGGTAGGAGAGTCTAAAACTAGAAGGCATAGATTTAAAGTGGGAAGAGAAATATTTGAAAGACAATGAAGAATAACGTTTTTTATCCTGCAGAGGGTGGTACTTCTATGGAATAAGCTGACAGAGAAACTGGTGAAGGCTGGAACAATTACAGCATTTAAAAGGCAACTGGGTGGCTTTATGATTAGTGGGATATGGGCCAAATGCTGGCAAATGGGAGCGGATTAATGTAGAATAATCGGATGGCATGAACAAGTTGAAGGGTCTGTTTCCCTGTTGTGCATCTCTATGAATCATTGATTTAATTAATGAAGATCTCTTTGTAATCCTCAGTTGTTCACCATTATACAAACACTGTCCACTGTACACCAAAACTTGATGTCATCCGCAAATTTGCGAAATATACCTTCTATAACTCTCATCTAAATCATTTATATAAATGACAAACAAAAGTGGACCCAACAATTTTGCCTCTGGATCATCGCTGCCCACAGGCTTCCAGTTCAATAAACAACCATCCACTACCACCCTGCCTCCTGCCATGAAACAGATATACACAGAAACACACACGCAATCACACACACATACAGAGACACTGACGCAACCGTATCTTTGCGACAAAGGTTAGATTAAAACAACGATCGAGAGTTACAGTGAGAAGGCGCGAAAGTTGTGTTGAGAAACACACCTGACAGGATCAAATAGCAAAGTAGACCTGATGGACCAAATGGCCTAATTCCAATTGCCTATGCTCTGTGGCATTAAGGTGTCAGGATTATTTTCCAAGGATGCAGTAGAAGCTAAATTTGAGAAATTCTTGACTGAATAGTCAATGGGACTGTGGGATACGTTTGAGGGGCTGAATGGTATATGTTTATTTATTTGCTGTGCCCTTGTATCTGAAAAGAGGAGGTGACTTGCTGTGTGATTAACACACTTTAATATAAAAGGGGTCTCCCATTTCCATTTGAGATAACATTGCTCCTTTCTCCGTTGGATTATGCGATCTGTGGCGTTCTCATCCCCCGAGAACAGTGACGTCTGGGTCATTGAGGATATTCGAGGATGACCTTGACTGACTGTTGATGGATAGGGGAGTCAATGTTTATTGGGAACAGACAGGAAAGGGGTATTCAGCTAAACTCAGACCAGCCATGATGTTTTTAAACTGAGCAGCAAGTTGGAGGGGAAGAATGGCCAACTGTTGCTCCTACCACCCCCGTTGTTCTGTCAATTCACCCCCGAGGCTGCTACAGAGGGAGCTAAAGATCCCATTCAGCCAGTCAGCATCGTGATAATACAGCAGGGGCAGGCCATAATGCACCCCCATGGGATTAGACAGAAATAGAATGAAGCATTCAAATCATTTCAGTAAATTACACAGCACAGGAAGACGCCATATAAACATCCAAGGCTGTTACGCAGGAGCAGGGGCGCCTTGGGCAGCATCAGGAAACACAGAGAAGAGATCATTACTCATTTTGTGTTTGGAAAGCTGTAACGAGTGGAATTCTTCAGGGATCAGTGTGAGGTCATCAACAAATTACAATCCTCACCAATGAATTGGATGAAGGGAATGGAGCTCTGTTTGCTCATACATCAGGATAGTCAATCAATAAGATGTCAAATGGAGACAGAGCGTCTCCAATGAAATACAGACAAGGGGAGGGAAGAGCGTCTGCAATGGGACACAGATGGGGGGGAGGGCAGAGCATCTGCAATGGGATACAGACGGGGGGCGCAGAGCATCTGCAATGGGATACAGACAGGGGGAGGGAAGAGCATCTGCAATAGGATACAGACAGGGGAGAGCTGCGAGTCTCCAATGGGATACAGACGGATGAAGGCATAGCGTCTGCAGTGGAATATAGACAGGCAGACCGTCTACAATATGATACAGACAGGACAGAGCGTATGCAATGGGACACTAACAGGGGAAGGGCAGACCGTCTGCAATGGGACACAGACAGGGGGAGTGCAGCGCGTCTACAGTGGAATACAGACGGGGGAGGGCAGAGCACCTGCAATGGGTTACAGACAGGGGTAGGGGAAAGGGTCTGCAATGGGATACAGATAGGGGCGTGCAGAGCGTCTGCAATGGGATACAGACAGGGGGAGGGCAGAGCATCTGCAATGGGATAGAGACAGGTGAGGGCAAAGCGTCTGCAATGGGACACAGAATGGGGAAGTGCAGAACATCTGCAATGGGATACAAACAGGGGAGGGAAGAGTGTCTGCAATGGGAAAGAGACGGGGGAGGGCGGATGATCTGCAATGGGATACAGACAGGGGAAGGGCAGAGCATCTGCAATGGTATACAGACAGGGGGAGGGGCAGAGAATCAAGCAATGGTATACAGACAGAGGACAGTTTTGAGCAAACCCTCAGCAGAAAAAAAAGTACAACATATATGTGATGGGAATTTTCTGTTTTGGGGAAAAGACAAAACAGCAGAAAATTATTTAAATGCAAGGAGAATGCAGAACTCAGTGGTATAGAGGGATCTGTGTGTCTTAGTACATGAATCATGTCAAATTACTCTGAATATGCAGCTGGTGATTTGGAAGGTAAATGGAATTATTCTGTTTCCTGCAAGGGGTGTTGTGGTTGATCTTAGCGATGTTTTTTTGCATCAGTACAGGGCATTGCTGAGATCACATCTGATGTATTATAGAACATAGAACATAGAACAGTACAGCACAGAACAGGCCCTTCAGCCCACTATGTGTAGTTATAATTGCCTTAACTGATAAAAACAAAATTGCTTTCGAAACGTTTCAAAGATTTTTCTCTTTACCCATTCTTGGGATGAAGGCATTACGTTACGAAGAAGGAACAGTTCGACCTGAGAATGAGAGATGTTTTATTGACAGTATAACATCTTGAGAAGAGTGTAGTTGGTGAATACCGGATGGATATTTCTTCTTTTGTGGGAGAATACAATTGGGGAAATGTTTTAAGACTAAGTCAGTTTCAAAGGAAAAGTCATTGGACCAAAAAATTGAACTCTGATTTCTCTTCATATCTGATGCCAGACAGGCAGAGCTTTTCCAGAAATTTCTGCATTTGTTTAAGAATAAAACATATTCATCTCAACACAGATATTGTGAAGTCATCAAACGCTTATGTTTACATTATGCAGGCGCATATTAATACATCTTCAAAACAAGTAGGGCCATTTATTGTTAATGAATTGATTCGGTGTATGACAACAGCAATAATGCACTGGCCTGGAGTCGAGAATGTGATGGAGTCATATAGTTCGGACAATATTCAAGAAGAGCTCACATGGTGCCGTTTGGGGCCTGATAACGTTACTGATTTAACTTACAGATAGAAAAATGTAGCCTATCTTTGAAGGAACAGCCTATTGCTCCCTTTCTGTTTCCCTGCCGCTCAACACAGCAATGTGTGGGAGTGAAAAAAGCCGAATTGTGTTTTGCACTCATGGAGGATTCCTGATGATGATTCATTGGAATCTCCCCACTGCCTGAAGCAAAGCAATTCAGCCAAATCCAACTGTTTCAGAAAGAAATTCCATTGTAAGAAGGTTATGCAAGACGAATAACTTCAGAAGTTATTATTCAGACTCGATATGTGAGGGGATCAGACAAGAGATTCTATGGTTGCAAATGGGAATCCAAGATGATGGATGGCCTCCTACGTGCCAGGGTCCAGGATGTCTCAGAATGGCTGCAGAATGTTCTCACCGAGGTGGGGGAGCAACCAGAAGTCATTATGCATATTGGTACAAATGACACAGCCAGAAGTAGTGATGAGGTCATGCAGAGTGATTATAGAGAGCTGGGAAAAAGCGTAAAAGACAGGACCATGACAGTGGTAATATCCGGTTTACTTCCAGTATTCCGTGCTAGTGAGGGTAAGAACAGGCGGACATGGCAGATGAATGCATGGCTAAATAATTGGTACAGGAGATAGGGATTCAGAGTTTTAGATCACTCGGATCTTTTGTGGGGCAGAGGTGACCTGTTCAGGAAGGACGGGTTGTACCTGAATTGGAAGGGGACTAATATCCTGGCAGGCAGGTTTGCTAGTGCTACAACGGAGTGTTTCAACTAGATTGGCTGGCATGGGGGACGGTGTGGGATTCTCAACAGCAGGGTTGCATGTGCGAAGCTGGTAGGAGATACCGTAATCACAAGCAGTAAAGTGCAGAGATGGGTTAGGCAGGAACACGACAGGGAGCAAGGAATGCCTGTCGAATTAAATTGCATCTGTTTCAATGTAAAATGGCTGACAGGTAAGGCCGATGAACTCAGTGCATGGATAGGTGCGTGGAACTGGGATATTATAGCCATTACAGAAACATGGCTAAGGGAGGGACAGGACTGGCAGCTTAATGTACCAAGGTACAGGTGTTTTATGTGAGACAGGATGGTGGAAGGTGGTGTGTTTCATTTTGATTAAGGCGAGTACCACAGCAGTAATCAGAGATAAAATAGCTGATGGATCATCTAGTGAGGATTTGTGGGGGAAGCTAAGAAATAAAAAGGGATTGTGATATTATTTGGGCTGTACTATAGGCCCCCTAATAGCAAATGGAAATTAGAATAATTAAAATATGTAGGATTGCCATTAATTTTCCTAGATTTTAATTTTCCTAACATTGACTGAGAATTACATAGATTTAAGGACTGAGATGGGGTGTATATATTAAGGGTGTTCAGAAACGTTTCCTCAAGCAGTATGTAGAGGGTGCAATTCGAGAAGGGGTAAAACTTGACTTACTCTAAGAAATAGGGCAGAACAAGTGACTGAGGTGACAATGGTGGAGCACGCTGGGACCAGTGACCATAGTTCTATTTGTTTTAAAATACTTATGGAGAAGGACAAAACTGGCCCGCATGTTCAAGTTCTACATTGGGGCAAGGCGAATTTTGATGGAATTAGATAAGAGCTAGTAGGGGTTGGTTGGAGGAGTTTGTTTTCAGGCGAAGGGACCTCCGGCTAGTGGGAGGACTTTAAAAGTGAAATGGCTGAAGTTCAAGGTCTACATATATTCGTGTGAGCGTAAAATGCAAGTTTGGCAGGAAGAGGGAACCCTGGATGTCTGGAGATATCGAGGCTTTGACAGGCAAAAAGGAGGTGTGGCTGAGGTCCATGCAGCTGGGTTCAAGGGAATCCCTGGCGGTGTACAGGGAATACAGGAGTTTACCGAAGAAGGAAATCAGAAGGGCGAAAAGGGCGCACACCATAGCCTTGTCTGAGAAGATTAGGGTGAACCCAAAGAGGTTCTTTAAGTATATTGAAGTAAAAAGAATAACTACATGAGAATATGACCCCTCAAGGTCGAAAGTGGACATGCATGTCTGGAACGATAGGAGTTGTGTGAGATTCTTAATGAATATTTCTCCTCTGTCTTTACCGTGGAGAAATACAAAAAGACTTGGAATGTTAACAAAGGTCGTGGTGATATCTTGGGGTGAGTCAATATCACAGGTGAGGATGTGTTGGATGCATTAGAATGTATGAAGTTGGATAAATCTCCTGGACCTAAACAGATGCATCCAAGAATACTGCAAGAGGCTACAGAAGAAACTACGGGGACCTGGGTGATATTTTTGCATCATCGTTAGCCGCAGGTTAGGTTACAGAATATTGAAGTGCAGCAAATGTTGTGCCATGATTCAAAAAGAGAAGCAAAGAAAACTCTGGGAACTATAGACTGGGAAGCCTAACATCTGTTGTAGGTAGGTTACTTAAGAAGATTCTGAGGGATAAGATATGCACACGTTTGGAAATACAGGGTTTGATTAGAAATAGTTTTTTTTTCAATTTCCTACAGTATGGAAACAGGCCATTTGGCCCAACAAGGCCACACCGACCCTCTGAATAGCAACCCACCCAGTCCGATGCCCCTAATCTATATTTACCCCTGACTAATGCACATAAGGCTGTGGGCCAATTCACCTGACCTGTACATCTTTGGATTGTGTAAGAAAAATGAAGCTCCTAGAGGAAACCCACACAAACACGGGAGAATGTGCAAACTCCACAAGAGAGTCACCCAAGGCTGAAATCAAACCCGGATCCGTGGCACTATGAGGCAGCAGTGCTAACCACTGAGCCACCGTGCCACCCTTGCTTTTTTCAACGCAGTTCAATGACACAGGTATAAAATCCATTCTGCCCTTCACCAATGATGCACGTTCCAATGACACAAACCATGGATAATCTATTGTCCACTGAAAATGTCATCTTAATATTATTTATTATTGTTTGTTGTTATTTAGTTTAATAATTATTATTAATAGTTGTTTTTAGACTGGAACGATTGCATGACTTTGTGAGTGGGAGATCATGCCTCACAAATTTGCTTGAGTTCTTTGATGAAGTGACCAGGAATGTTGATGAGGGCAGCGCAGTAGACATAGTCTGTATGGTTTTCAGTAAGGCCTTTGACAAGATTACTCTTGATAGGTGGTCTGGAAGGTTAGAATCACATGGAATCTAGTTGGAGCTGACAAATTGGATACACAATTGGCTTGATGGTAGTAAACAGAGGGTTATAGTGGAAGGATGCTTTCGGACTGGAGGCCCGTGACACATGAAATGCCTCAGGGGTCAGTACTGAGCCCATTGTTGTTTATTATCTATTTCAATGATATTCTTCAGAGTGTACAAGGCATGATTAGTAAATTTGAAGATGACACTAAAATAGGCGGTATCGTGGATAGTGAGTAAGGTTATCAGAAATTGCAGCAGGATCTTGATCAACTGGAGAAGTGGGCTGAGGAATATTTTTCGCAAACTTAGATCAATGTAGGAGTTTCACGGTGAATGGTAAGGCCTTAAGCAGTGTCGTTGAGCAGAAGGACCATGAAGTTCAGGTCCAACGTTCTCTGAAAGTGGAGTCACAGGTAGACATGGGCAGTGAAGAAGGCTTTTGGCTCACTGGCAGTCAACGGTCAGGACATGGAGGAGAGAAGTTGGTAAGTTATGTTACAGTTATACAGGATGTCGGACTTGTAGTGTTGTGTTCAGTTTTGATCACGTTGCGATCAGAAGGATGTTTTTAAATTGAAATGTGTGCAGACAGAATTTACAAAGATGTTGCCAGGACTCAATAGTATGAATTATAGGAAGAGGTTGGACAAGCGAGAACTTTTTTTCTTTAGAGTGTAGGATACTGAGGGGGATCTTATAGAAGTGTACAAGATTATGAGAGGCATAGATAGGGTGAATGGACTGAGCCTCTTTTTCCCAGAGTTGGGGAATTGAGGACTAGAGAGCATCAATTTAAGGTGAGTTGGGAAAGAATAAAAGGGAAACTAATGGAAACGGTTTTACACAGAGAATGGTACACAACGGCAATGAGCTGTCAGCGGAAATGGTTGAAGCATTTATATTAACGATATTTAAACGGCATTTGGGCAACTACATGGACAGGAAAGGACGAGAAGTGACACGTGCTGGGAAAAGAGGTTAATGTGGATGGATATTTGTGTCAGCATGGACCAGTTTGGGCCAAAGGGCCTCTCTCCATGCTGTAGGATTTGATGACTCTATAAGTAGAATAGCATTTGGATCAAACTCTCATTCTTCCTTTGGTCATGAGTTCGAATAATACTTGGACAAAGTTCTTTCAAGATAACTTTACAGAGATTTTCCTTTTCAGTTTGATATCAAACAGATGCGTGTGTGTGTGTGTGTGTGTGTGTGTTCCGCAGTATTTTTCAAAGGGAAATATCAATGTACATATTTGCAATATCCACTCGCCATTCTTCATTCCATTATAGTTTGAGCAACTTTGCTTTGGTCATATACATGTTGTTCTAACAGATTAAAGAAATCTGTCTGACTTGTTCCTAACACTGACCCTGCCACACTCTGAGGACTATATTATTGGCCATATCACTAACCTAGTTATAATTATTTTTTTTTGGCTAGTGGATGAGTGGAACTAGAAAAGGGAACAGTGATCCAAAAATACAGGAAATTATTGACTCAGACAGCCGAATGTCAGTGTAGAGGAGATTGTTGGAGGGGATTCTGAGGGATAGGATTTACACGCATTTAGAAAGACGAGGACATATTAGGAATAGTCAACATGGCTTTGTACGATGGAAATCATGTCTCATTAATGTGATTGATATTTTTAAAAGGTGATAAAGAAGGCACTGTGGTATACATTGTTCACACAGACTTCAGCAAGGCATTTAATAAGGTTCCTCATCGTAGACAGAATACTAAGGTTAGGTCATATGGAATTCAGGAAAGGCTAACCAAATGGATAGAAAATTGGATTGAAGGTAATGGGTTGTTTTCTAGACTGTAGGCCTTTGGGCTGGGGTGTGCTGAAAGAGTCAGTGCTGAGCTCAGTGCTTTTCACCATGTATATAAACGACTTGTATGTGATTATCGGAGGCATGGTTCGTAGGTTTACAGGCAACATCAAAAATAAAAGTGGGGCAGTGGACAGTGATGATTATTTCAGAGTACAACGGCACCCTTGACAAACAAAGGGCCAAGGACTGGTAGATAGAATTTAATACAGACATTTGTGAGGTTTTGCATTTTGGTAAGTTAAAGCAGGGTAGTGTCCTGGGAAATGTTGCTGAACAAAGAGACCTACGGATGCAGGTTCATAGTTACTTGAAAGTGCAGCAGCAGGTAGACAGAGTATGAATGTTCAGTCAGAACATTGAGTATAGGAGATGGGGTAGTATATTACACTTCTACAGGACGTTGGTGAGGCCACTTTAAGAATACTACGTACATTTAAGTTGGCACTGCTAAAGGATGGATGTTGCTAAGCTTGAGAGGGTGCAGAAAAGATTTACAAGGATTTTCTGGAACCTGAGGAATTGAATTGCAGGAGAGGATGAATAAGTTGAGGCTTTTCCCCCTGGACTGTTGGAGGCTGAATAGTGACATGACAGAGGTTTATAAAATCCTGAGGGCCATTTATAGTCTCAGTGGCCAACATCTTTTTTCCCAGTGTACGGATTTCCAGAACTAGACGGCATAGTTTGAAGGTGACAGGGGAAAGATTTAGATGGGACCTGAGGGGAAACGTTTACATGCAGAGATTGGTGCGTGCACGGAAAGTGTTGTCAGAGGAAGTGGTGAAAGCGGGTACAATTACATGTTTAAAATATATCTGGATAGAGACCTAAATAGGAATGGTTCAGAGGGATATGGGCCAAATGCTGGCATTGGGACTAGGTCAGGTTCGGATGCCTGATCGTTATGGAGAATTTGGACAAAAGGATGTGTTTCCATGCTGTATGGCTCTTCTATTCTATCACAGGGATGAGGAAAACTGCTGAAAGGGCTTTTAAATGGGAATTCTCTTCCTCAGATGTTTGTGATGCCTCTCTGATTGCAAGTATTTGCTGCTGAATTAGTTAAAGATTTCACAGAGACTGCGTCATGGATAATGGGATACAGACAAGATAGTGGGGCTGAAACCAAACCTGAACAGCCACAATCTTATTGCCTGGTTCAGAAGGCTCAAAGTATCTCAGGAGCCACTCCTACTCGTTAGTCCCGTGTTTCTGTGTTCCATTCAGAACTTCAAACTGCTGGATATGAGCAGGTGGAGGCAACTTACTGCTATCACCTGGTGCACAGAAACAGAGGAGAACTTTCACTCCCTCTTGACTGTCATACTCAGTTTGGGTGATTTGGAAAATGTAATTGGAAAACCCAGGCTGGATATGAAAGCGGTCCGTCATTTCTCTTTACAGAGCTTCCCCTCTCTGCAATTTGTGCTCCATTTGTTGGTAGACCCAGATTCACTGTGAATACACCCCCATACCTCACCCAGAGATGGCTCACAAAGTCTTCTGGGATCCTTGACTGCAACATTCCATAACAGACCTTCGAGGTACTTTCCTGTAAGTAATCTGATCTAATCAAATCAAATCAAATCTAATGTAATCTAATCTAATCTAATCTAATCTAATCTATTCTAATCTAATCAAATTTTCCAATAACAGAATGTGAGAATATCAGAAACAAAGGGAGGTCGTTCACCTCCCAAGCCTGTCTTGCCTTTCACTAAGATCATGGCTTCATAGCCCTCACCTCTCTGACAAATCAAAATCCGTCTCCAGCCTCTATGAGCATTTCCATAGAACACAGAACAAAGAACAGTAGAGCACAGTACAGGACATTCGGCCCTCGATGTTGTACCACCCGTTTATCCTACTCTATGATCAGACTATCCAACATGCTTCCGTTCACGTCCTTCCATATGCCTATCCAAGATTCTCTTAAGTTTCCCTCACGTATTTGACTCTACTTCCACTGCTGGCAGTGCATTCCACACACCCACCCCTCTCTGTCTAAAGAACCTACCTCTGATATCTCCCCTAAATCTTCCTCCAATTACCTTAAAATTGTGACCCCTTGTGATAGATATTTCTGCCCTAGGAAACAGTCGCTAGCTATTCATTCTGTCTATGCCTCTCATCATCTTGCACACCTCTATCAAGTCACCTGTCATCTTTCTTTCCTCCAATGAGAAAATCCCTTGCTCCCTCAAGCTTTCTTCATAAAACTTGCCCTCCAGTCCAAGCAGCATCTTGGTAAATTTCCGGTCTAAAGCTTCCACATCCTTCCTATAATGGGGTGACCATAACTGAACACAATATTCCAAGTGTGGTCTATCCAGGGCTCTATAGAGCTTCAGCATAACCTCACGGCTCTTAAACGCAATCCCCCTGCTAATGAAAGCCAACAAACCATATGCCTTTTAACCAAACCATCAACTTGGGGAGCAAATTTGAGGGAACAGTGGACACGGACCTCAAGGTCGCTCTGTTCCTCCACACTGCCAAGAATCCTATCTTTAACCATGTATTCTGCATTCATATTCGAGCTTGCAATGGGATTCACTTCACACTTTTACAGTTTGAAATCCATCTGCCACTTCTCAGCCCAGTTCTGCATCCTGTCAATGTCCCATTGCAACCAACAAAAGACCTCCACATTCTGTACCACTCCAACAACCTTTATGTCATTGGCAAACTTGATAACCCACTATTCCACACTCCCATCCAACTCATTTATAGAAATAATAAAGAGTAGGTGTCCCAGAGCCGCTCCCTGCAGAACACCACTGGTCCTTTTCAGTGATCTAGCTCCCCTAACTCTGTGTAAGAGAATTCCTGACATTCACTACTCTCTGTTTGAAGAAAACATTATCTGCTTCTACATCATGACCTATTGATATGAGCAAAAGAGGGAATACAGGAGCTCAGGTAAGAGAGACTGGCCCTGAACTCAAGGCAGTATTTGACTGAGGATGAGATCAACGAGCCTGAGGAAAATCACACTTAATGAGAATCGATTGTGACCTCTCCACTGTTTGGAGTCATTCACGGCACAAGGGAAGATGGTTACAATTGGTGGGCATCAATTATCTCGGCCATGGGGCATCTGTGCAAGAGATTCTCAAGGTAGCTCCCTCAGCCCAGGCATCTTCTGTTTGTCAGTGGGGACTCCTGCAGTTTGGAAGGAGGCCTTTCAGCCATTGAGTCAAAACTTAGCAAAAGTGGGGATATTCACTGAAGTTTATATACTGTTTAGAACAAGTTGTCCTTCAGCTCTTGAAGCAGCCTGTGTCCATGTGCAACTAGACATGGACAACATTCAAGATTGCGCTGTTAAAGTCTGGGTAATATTCATGTTACAGCACTGTACGTTTCCACAGTAAAACGAGGAGTACATTCAGCACTTCAATCTGGTTTCACAAGAATATGGAGAAGCCATTCTGCCCATCAAAACTACTGGGCAAAAAGAGAGATAGCCCATTCAGTTCCTTCTGCCTATAACACAGGAAGAGAAGGAATCTGCTCACACCCACACCCACTTACATAGGATCAGAAAGAGACCATTTCACTCCTGGAGTCATTAAAAAGGAACAGGAAGAGGTCATTCAGCTTCTCAAGCCAATAACACAGGAACAGGAATGGGTCAGAGATGTTTTAATGTTGCAAACAAATGGAGCAGGGGTTGCACAGATAGACTGCTCCAAATTGATCCACATGACTTAATTACTCATAGTACATTAGTATTACTTCAACATGGTTTTCTGGCATTCGAAATGAAGCCAATCTTTTTAAAGTATTTTCCTAATAATTTTTTTCATTCTCCAAGAAGGCAGACCCATGGTCTCCATGGAGGTCAGAAGCTGGTGGGGAATGACTAACTCTTTTAAAATGAAGTTATCGTAGCTGCTGACAGGATTATGCACAAAGTGATATTCAATGCAGTGTCAAACACTAACTGTGCATTCAAGTGTCCCGAGTTCATTCAGAGCTCTGTCAATCGACATGGGGCTCTGCAGATACATGCAAACTATCGGGAATCAATCATCCACTGAAAACTATGGAATTTTCACACTATTCAGCTGTTTGGGACATAACGAATGTCCGTCCATAATCATCAAGTTTCAGCTTCTTATTTTCTCAGAGCACTACACATTAAACACATAGTCACTGCACTCGCTTCGCGGGGTACCATCATGCCAGGGTTTAGTCAGGTAAAACTCCTTTGCGCTGTCTCGGTGACAAAGAGATCATTATCTATAACGCAGACCAAACAAATACTCTTTCAACAAAACACGACCAATGGGAAAGATGCTCTAACTCTGGTGCTTCAATCATTTTGCATGAAGAGCCACATATCACTTACTTCCTGCCCCATCAGAATTCTGTTTGCGAATTATGACCAAGGACATCCAGGTCCTTTTCAACAATATCACTTCCCAATCTCTCACCATTTAATAAATATAAATGTACATGATGATATTTGTTGTTCACGTCTGAATTATTTTTATACCTTGTGAACAGATATTGCCCAAACACTGATCCTGCTGCCATCCATCAAACCTTCAGTCCAGAGAAAAAAAACAGTATTCTCTCGTATCTCAATTACCAATTTTTAATCCATGTTGTATATATTTCACCCTATACCCATGGATTCTCACATTCCCCACTCACCCATATTCAATCAGGTCAAGCGTCTTCTAAATACTCAAATAATCCATTCCCATTGGTTCTTAATTGTCGATGGCACAATGCACAATCTCCACAAAAATGTTTATCAACGATCATTTCCCTTTCCTGAATCTATGCCAATTCTACCAAATCATATCATTATTTTCCAAGTGTCTAGTTGTCACGTTCCTTATAAAAGGTTCCAATGATTGTTTTGTTCTCATAGCTAGCATCAAGCTATTTAGTTTTATATTTTCCCTCTCCGTCCTGTTTTAAATATTTACCTTTACAATAGCTGCTTTCCAGTCTGCAGGATCCTTTCCAGAATCTAACCAGCTTTGAAGAATAATCAATAATTTTTTTCACTAGTTCTGTTTTCATCTCCTCAATACTCTGGGATGTAACTCATCAGATGCACCAACTTATGAAACTTCAGTTCAATTAGATTTCCAAAAGGATAACCTGCATTAATTCTAATTCCCTGCATTTCCTCATTTTCACCAGTCTCCCTTCTCTCTAGTATATCTGGAAGCTGGTTTCTGTACCTTCTCCTGTGGAGGTGGAACCAATGCATTCCTCTCAGCAGGCAAGTGGCTTCTGTCAGCTCATGATACATCGGAGGACTACACTTCAGAGATGGTGGATACATTACCCACTCCTGCCTGGAAAGTTCCAGAAGTAAAACAGTTAAATTCATGGTGATAGTCAGCACAGTCCTATCCCTGGTGTGAGGCTACAGGTTATATTTTTGAAACAAACTGGTTTCACACTTTACCCCTGAATGGGTCCAGCTTAGACAAATGTTGTGGTTCTGTTCGCCAAGATGGGAATTTGTGTTGCAGACAGTTCGTCCCCTTTCTAGGTGACATCCTCAGTGCTTGGGAGCCTCCTGTGAAGCGCTTCTGTGATTTTTCCTCCGACATTTAGAGTGGTTTGTCTCTGCCGCTTCCGGTTGTCAGTTCCAGCTGTCCGTTGCAGTGGCCGGTATATTGGGTCCAGATCGATGTGCTTATTGATTGAATATGTGGATGAGTGCCATGCCTCTATGAATTCCCTGGCTGTTCTCTGTTTGGCTTGTCCTATAATAGTAGTGTTGTCCCAGTCGAATTCATATTGCTTGTCATCTGTGTGTGTGGCTACTCAGGATAGCTGGTCATGTCTTTTCGTGGCTAGTTGGTGTTCATGGATGCGGATCGTTAGCTATCTTCCTGTTTGTCCTATGTAGTGTTTTCTACAGTCCTTGCGTTGGATTTTGTACACTATATTGGTTTTGCTAATGCTGGGTATCGGGCCCTTCGTTCTGGGACAACACTACTATTACAGGACAAGCCAAACACATCTGCAACACAAATTCCCAGCTCGGCGAACAGAACCACAACAACGAGAACTCGAGCTGCAAATCTTCTCATAAACTTTGAGCTTAGACAAATGTTCCTGGAAATTCCAGGAAGGAAAGTGTGGTGCTTTGCTCCTCCTTGTTTCCAGAGTTTCCCTTCTGTGTAGTCTTTGCTCCATTTGTTTACCATGGACCCAGACACGCTGTAAATGCAGTGTCGAGAGTGTGATCACCAGACCCTCGGGTCTCCCTGAATGAACTCAGCAGATGGCAAAACAAACCTGAGAACACCATCCACAGAAACTCCACTGACTTTCTAATGACAGCAGCAAGTCAATGCCCGACGCACATGGTGCACCCATTCAGGGTTGAAAATGCCCTCCTCTCCTTAGTTTTTCTTCCGGGCTGAGAAAGCCGTTGCATCTCTGTAAAGTCCCAAAGTAACAGTTCCTCTCTCCAAAGAAGCAGTTGACTCTGTAACATTACCTTTTTCTGTATCTCAGCAACTGTAAGGGCAGCACCAGTATTGCCAATGGAATAGATCATCACACTCAGAGAAGAGAGACAGAGGGAACATAACTCAGTTTATTCAGGGACATACCTAAATGGACGTGATATTCGGGAATATGGGAAAGTCAGGAATGTTAGAATAACTTGTCATTCCATTTTCCTTCCAGTCCATCATCAGCAATCCTTTTGTTTTCTTTTCCTTTCTCTCTCTCTCTCTCTCTGGACGCTGGAGAATTTTATTTCAGATCTCCATTATCCACAGTTCCTTCGTTTATTTCACCTTTAATGTTGTTGTTTCATGGTATGTCAGCATCACTGGCAAGGGCAGCATGTGTTGTCCATCCTAATTACCCTTGACTGTGAGGCCATTTGTCGAGATATCATGGAGCCAACTATTTTATTGTGGAACTGAAGTCGCCCTTAGTCCAGACCGGGCAATAATGTTAAGTTTCTTTACCAATGGCTATTAGTGAAATATTAAAAGAAATCCTGATTGTTTGTTTTTTCCATCAGTGAAATTTTATTTCAATTTTTGTCATTCGACTTTAAGTTCAGTCATCGGCTGTGATAGGATTTCAAACAATGCCTTTAGAGTCATCACCTTTGCCTCTGAATTACACGTGCAGTGACATTATGAATCTCATACAGAGCACCTGTTGTGAAGTACCTGTATAGTGATGGTAACAAGTTTGTAGTCAAAATATTTGTCACTGGTAGAGATGTCAGAATACAACGGGAGCCATAAATTCTGAAGTCAACAAAGGGCTAGACGGTGTTTAATTCAGCAACAGCATTGAGGCAGAGGTGGAGACTGGGGATATTATTGAGTTGGGTGTGGGCAGATTCGATGACAGAGAGAATACCGAGACATAGAACAGTTCAGGGCAAAAGTCAGTTTGAGGTTGTGAACAGTCATGTTCCTTCTGAGATGTTTATGAGTGAAGAGTCTGAAATTAATTCAAAGGAAGTGGAGTTTGTGACTGAAACTGAATAAAATACTCTACGTCTTTGCAAAATATAAATAACAGAATTAGCAATGATTTTCATCATAGTTTATAGAATTGAAAGGGATAGACTTACCAGGAACACCAATAAGAGCGAGGATGGGGTAGTAACCAGCTTGAATAATCCTCAGTACGGCTTCGATCCGCAACTCTAACGATGGCCAATCCTGAGAAAGCCAATAAAGACCCAAAGATAAACTCCTGTTCATTTTAGTGGCTCTCCAATGTAATATTCTCAGATTTGGATCCATTGCTGGAACATTTCAGTCTATTGTGCTGATTCACTTCCTCTCCCTCTCTCTGGAGCTGCTTTCCCAATCATGTTGAGGATCACGCTGCCCCTGATAATATGGGACGACAGGTTCAAAGAAGCCCTTAATTATGGAAGAGGGAAACTCTCCAGTGACACAGTTAGGGTCCATGGAGACTGGCATCAATCATAGTCACTGAACAAACAGCTCCAGTTAACCCATTTCACTGCACCCCATATAGATCACAGTAATACTTAGTCTGGGTGGGGTATTGACATCACTGACTATTGGGTGAATGGTACATTTACAATTGTAAAGTTCGAGGTGATGGAGAGAGATGATGCTTTCTCTTCACAAGCTCGATGATTCTACAGTGTTTTGGCAGGGTAGGAGTTGCTGGGTTCCTGAGACCGTCTATGACTGATCACCAGGCCTGCTGCATGCTTTCGTTTTATCTATTTATGTTTAACTTTGACATTTATCTTACCATCATTTAACGACTTCGGTGGGATTAGGCATTTTTGAGAGGTTCCTGCAGTGTCATAGACGGCATAGATACACTCCATCCCTTGTGGTCCTTGAAGCTGCTGCCTCGTCCTATGGAGTGATGGCCAAGCTCTCATAGAAGCAGGATTCTTAGTTTTAGATTTTGCCAGTTATTGATGGGGTCTCAGTAGGGTTGGAAGGCAGGAAATCTCTCCCGGCTGCTGCACTCTCTCTCTGAGATTTCTCTCAGAATTGTCTTTTGATGTTCATTCCTCCTGGATTGGAGAACTACATGTGAGACAATCTGTCTCCTGAATTTGTTTTGTGAAAAGTGGGTGTTTATTGGATGCTGCCATTTTGGAGTAGTTACTGTATAGTAGTTAAATAATCTATTATTCTGTTATGTTTTCCAATAGAATTAAGATATTCCAAGTTACTCTTGTTTCTGTTGTATTTTATTGCCGGTGTTTGAATATATTGTATTTTGCTGAATGCGGAATATTTTGACCAAGCGAATTGCATCTGAAACAGAGCACCTCATACTTACCTTTAAAATAAGGAAACTTTCCGGTTGAGACGACTTTCATCATATATTTTTAGGTACGTCAGCTCATGTGCATCGCAAGAATGACAGATATTCATGTTTTAATTGGATAATTACTTAATAGACAACATGTTGCACAAATACGGTGTTTAACAGCGGACTGCGCCGAGCTGGAGAAATGATAGCTCGATCAGGAATTATACCGGATACTCAATCCACTTCACAGATCCAGCCCAGACACGTATAAGCCTAGATGAGATACCTGCTCAGCACGGAGCACTGTGCAGACTAGGCTCAGGACAACCCAGCTATCTTCCAGGATGGAGCACTGTACAGAGGAGGCCCAGTACAAAACAGCAACCTCTCCAGGATGAAATACTGCATATCTCACCAGGCCACTGGCTATCTGTCCAACATGCGGACCAGCACAGACCACACCGGTGCATGGATTCAGTAACCCAGATGAAACAGTCTGTCCAGCATGGGGTGAGATGCAGCCCACACCAGTGTCTTGCTTTATAAACAGGTTTCTGTTCAGTATGGGTAGATGTACTGTGACAAGCAGTGAATTGGTCTGTAAACCGGGTCAGTTACCCTCCCAGCAGATTGAGCTGTGCACACCTCCCCAGTGCATTGTTCAGTAACACTGTGTTAGATCACTGTCCAGTGTGGGGAAACTTGCAGCCCATACTGGAAGTGAAAGGATGTGAAGCTCCCATCCATTTATAGCTCCATATCTCCATTGGGCCATGACAACGGGTGCTGTGGATATGAAAATCACTGCCAGAGAGAGATGGTGGGGAAATCAGTTTAAATAACAACAAACAAAAGAATTTTGGGAAAAAAGAGAGAGGGAGATTGAGAGAATATTTCATTGAAGTTCACACGTTTCAGCATGCTGATATGAAGTTATTTCGACAGTACCCTGCAACATGAGCCAGTATTCCAGGATTGATGGGTGAACTTGATATTGGTGTGAGTAAGATGATGGACAGTTTTGAATCAGCATTTGTTCTGCAGCTCTGGAACTGAAAGTGGGCACAGCAGAGTCCATGACTCATTAGGCTGAATATAACAATAATTTATCTTCTGTAACACTCTCTGCCAGACTGTGACCCTCTCTCTCTGAGACAGACTGTGACCCTCTCTGAGACACTCTGACGAACTCCATCTCTGACACTCTCTGAGTCTCACTGTGACACACTCTGACCCTCCCTGAGACAGAATGTGACACTCATTGACTCTCTCTTACACTCTCTGAAGCACACTGTCACAATTTCTGACAGACTGTGACACGCTCTGACAGACTGCGACACACTGTGCACACTCTCTGACTCTCTGAGACATACTGTGACACTCTCTGTGACACACTGTTAAACTCTCTGACACTATCTGATATACACTGTAACACACTCTGCCAATCTCTGAGATACACCGTGAGACTCTCTGACAGACTGTGACACTCTGTCACTTTTTCTGACACCCTGACATACACTGTGATACTCTATAACAGTGTAACACTCTCTGACACTCTCTGAGATACACTATCACACTCTCTGTCAGACTGTGACCCTGTCTAATACTCTCTGAGACAGGCTGTGACCCTATCTGAGACAAACTCTGACCATATCTAACACTCTCTGAGACACACTGTGACACACTCTGACCCTCCCTGAGACAGACTGTGACACTCATTGACTCTCACTTACACTCTCTGAAACACACTGTCACAATTTATGACACACTCTGATACGCCCTGACTCTCTCTGACACTCTGAGGCACACTGGAACCATCTCCAATATTCTCTGATACAGGCTGTAACAGTCTCTAACTCTCTCTGGCACTCTCTGAGGCACATTCCGACAATCGCTGACAGACTGTGACACACTGTGACATTCTCTGACTCTCTCTGAAACTCCCTGACGTACACTGTGACACTCTCTGACAGACTGTAACCCTCTCTGACACTCTCTGTTAAATACTGTGACCCTCTCTGAGACTAACTCTGAACACCTCCGACAGTCTCTGAGACACGCTGTGAAACTTTTTGACACTGTCTGATACACACTGTGACACTCTCTGACTCTCTCTGACAATGTCTGAAACATACTGTAACAATTTCGGATAGACTGTGACACACTGATACTCTCAGACACACTTTGACACACTGTGACACTCTCTGACTCTCTCTGACACTCTCTGAGACACACTGTGACATTCTCTGACACTCACTGAGGCACACTGTGGCACTCTCTGACAGATTGTGACACTCTGTGACATTCTCTGACTCCCTCTGACACTCTGGTAGACACAATGTGACACTCTCTGACTCCCTCCGACACTCCCTGAGGCAGACTGTGACACACTCTGACAGACTGTGACACACTGTGACACTCTCTGACAGACTGTGATACGCTGTTACATTCACTTTCTCTGCACTCACCTGAGGCACACTGTGACACTCTCTGACAGCACGTGACACACCGTGACATCCTCTGACTGTCTCTGACGCTCTCTTATTGACACTTTCTGACACTCTGACTCTCTGAGACACACTGTGACACTCTGTGACACTCTCTGAAGCACATGTGACACGTTTGACTCACCGTGACTTTCCTACAGATCTCTCTCTGAGACATTGTGATACTCTCGGACACACACTGTGGCACTGTAAACTCTCTGACTCTCTGAGACACACTGTACACTCTCTCTGTGACCCTCTCTGTCACCTCTGGGACAGACTGTAACACAATCTGACACTCTCTGAGACACATTGTGATACACTCTGACTCTTTCTGTCTCTTTCTGAGTCACACGGCAAACACTCTCTCACAACTGTGAACATCTCTGAGATATTTTCTGACTCTCTCTGACACACTCGGAAATACACTGTAATCTTCTCTGACAGACTGTGACACACTGTGACACTCTCTGAGACATACTGTGCCACTCTTGACTCTCTGAGATATACTGTGACACTCTTTGAGACACACAGTGAAACGCTCTGAACCACTCCGATACTCACTGCAACACACTCTGACTCCCTCTGACACTCACTGAGACAGACTGTGACACTCTCTGATTATCTATGACACTCTTTAGACACACTGTGACACTCTGTGACAGATGGTGATACACTGTGACACTCTCTGACAGCACTGACACACCGTGATATTCTCTGACTCTCTCTGCCACTCTCTTAGACACACTGTAACACTTTCTGACATTCTGAATCTCTGAGACACTCTGTGACACTCTGTGACTCTCTGTGACATTCTCTGAAGCACACTGTGACCCTGTCTGACTCACTTGAAATTCCCCTACACATCGTGAGTCATTGTGATATTCTCGGAGACACCCTGAACCTCTCTGACACTCTCTGGGACAGACTGTGACCCTATCTGAGACAAACTCTGACCATCTCTGACACTATCTGAGACACACTGTGAAACACACAGACCCTCCATGAGAGAGACTGGGACACTCATTGACTCTCTCTGACACTATGCAACACACCGAGACATCTGAAACACACTGTGACACAGTGTGACACTCTCTGACCGACTATGACTGTGAGACATGGTGACATTCTCTGAGACGCTGTGGCACTCAATGAGACATACTGTGACACTTTCTGCCTCTTCTCTGGCTCTCTGGGACACACTGTGACACTCTCTGAGACACACTGTAACATTCTCTGAGACGCTGCGTCACTCTCTGAAACACTCTTGGACTCTTTGACACTCTCTGGGACAGACTGTAACACTCTCTGACTCTCTCTGAAACTCTCTGAGGCCATCTGTGACACTCCCTCACTCTTTCTGTTATTCTCTGAGACACACTGTAACACTCTCTGACAGATTGTGACCCTCTCTGAGACAAATTCTGACCATATCTGACACTCTTGAAACAGACTGTCACACACTCTGACACTCTCTGAGACACATTGTGACACTCTCTGACTCTTTCTGTCTCTTTCTGAGACACTCTGTAACACTGTCTCACAGATTGTGACCATCTCTGAAATATTCTCTGACTCTCTCTGACACACACGGAAATACACTGCAATCTTCTCTGACAGACTGTGACACACTGTGACACACTCTGAGACTTACTGTGCCACTGTCTGGCTCTCTGAGATACACTGTGACACTCCCTGAGACAGGTGAAACTCTCGGAACCTCTCCGATACTCACTGTAACATTCTCTGACTCTCTCTGACACTCTCTGAGACACACTGTGACACTCTCTGATTCTCTATGATACCCTCTTAGACACACTGTGACACTCTCTGGCTCCCCTCCGACACTCCCTGAGGAACACTGTGACACACTCTTACTAGACTGTGACACTCTCTGAGACATGCTGTGCCACTCTCTGACTGTCTGAGACTCACTAACACTCTCCGACTCTATCTGGTTCTCTGAGGACACACTGTGACACTTTCTGAGACACACTGTGACACTCTCTGACTCTATCCGGATCTCTGAGACACACTGTGACACTCTCTGAGACACACTGTGACACACTTTGTCCCTCGCTGAGACAGACTGTGACACTCATTGACTCTCTCTTACACTCTCTGAAACACACTGTCACAATTTCTGACACACTGTGACATGTTCTGACAGACTGTGAAACATTGTGGCACTCTGACCATTTCTGAGACTCCTGAGACCAATGTGGCACTCTCTGACCGACTATGACACACTGTGACATTCTCTGACTTTCTCTGGCACTGAGGCACACTGTGACACTGTATGAGAGCATGTGACAAACTCTCTCTGACACTCTCTTAGACACACCGTGACACTCTCTGCGACAAACTGTGGACACTTTCTGACTCTCTCTGACTTTCTGAGATACACTGTGACACTCTCTGAGAAACACAGTGAAACTCTCTGAACTCTCCGATATTCACTGTGACACTCTTTGACTCTCTCTGACACTCCTTCTGGCACACACTGTGACACACTGTGACATTCTCGGACTCCTCTCTGACACTCTCTTAGGCAAACTGTGACACTCTCTGACAAACTGTGACACACGGTCACTCTCTCTGACACTCTAAGGCATACTGTGACACTCGGTGACTCTCTCTGACAATGCCTGAGATACACTGTGACACTCTCTGGCAGACTGTGACACACTTTGACACTCTTGGACACTCTCTGAGACATACTATGACACTCTTTGACAC
>NW_026867726.1:1379217-1503788 GCF_020745735.1 Hemiscyllium ocellatum | reverse complement strand
CACTGAAAGCAAATCGAGATTGAATTTATTGTTTTGCCAACATTGACCCAGTGAGACAATTTTATGCTGGCGACATAAAAAATGCGAAAATTTTGAAAATTAGGGTGGGAGGAAATGCCATCGAGACGGGAGAAGTCTGGGGATCAACCATCTTGCTCCGCAAGAAATTAGGAAATACTCACTAATCATATCATATTCACAGTAAAACAGAAATACACGACGAGCCAGGAATTCAGCAGCCAGAAGAGTAACATCACAGAGGACGGCATGGCTGTGTTGTTTTGAAATTAAGTTGATGTAATCTCATAAGTGTCTTATTGAAACAGCATATTGTTAGACATTTGGGGGCAATTGTGGGAGTGGGTTGGTGAAAGTTGTAAATAGTTGTGGTGTAATGTTCACTTTTACAGTTAAAAATAAATTGGCGTTATTTTCTTTAAATAGTGGAATTTGGGAGTTCTCTGTCACTCATATTCTAATAGATTACGAGGTGAGGTGAGCTCTCCTGGGTGTTTGGTTTAATTAACAGAAGCTTTCACCCCCATGTCACAACACTTACAAAGACCAACAGAGAACAAAAAAGAGAAATAAGGAGTGAGAAAGTTAAATATGAGGATAAGCAAATCAGTCATGTAAAGAAAGAGTGTAAAGCTTCTTTCGATACATAAAAGGCAAACGAGGGGCAAAAATGGGCATCTGATTGCTAGAAATTGACACAGGAGAGATAGTAATGTGGAACAAGGAAATGGCTAAGGAGCTGAAAAATTACTTTGTGTCAGTCTTCTCGGTTGAAAACACAAGTAATATCCCAGAGATTGAAAAGACTTAGTAGACAGACCTGAGTAAGGTGGGCATCAACTAGAAAAAGGTGCTGGGGAAAAACTGAATGGCCTGAAGGTAAGTAAATCAACTGGACCAGATGGACTCCACTCCAGATTTCTAAGGCAGATAGCTGATGAGGCAGTGGAGGCGTTGGTGATGATCTTTCAGGAATCTTTTGAATCAGGGAGATTCCCAGAGGACTGGAAAATCGCTAACGTGATACCCCTGTTTAAAAAAGTAAAGCAAAAAACGGAAAATTACAGACTGACTAATCTAAACTTGGCTGTGGGTAAGATCCTGGAATCCATTGTGAAGGATGAGATTTCTGAATACTTGGATGTGGATGGGAAAGTAGGACAAAGTTACCATGGTTTCATCAAGGGGAGGTCATGCCTTGAAAATCTACTAGAAAATCTTGAGGACGTAATGATCAGCTTAGAACAAGGAGAGCCAATGGATGTCATCCACCAGAATTTCCAAAAGATCTTTGACAATGTGCCGACAGGAGGCTACTGAGTAAGGCAAGGGCCCATGGTGTTCGAGGCAAGGTGCTAGCATGGATAGAAGTTTGGCTGTCTGGCAGGAAACAAAGAATGTTGATAAACGTGATCCTCTCAGGATGACAGTTAGTGACAAGTGGTGTTCCATAAGGCTCAATGTTGGGACCACAACTTTTCACTTTATACATTAACGATCCAGATGAAGGATCTGAAGGCATTCTATCTACGTTTGAAGATAAAACAAAAATAGGTACAGGCACAGGTAACGTCGAAGAGGCAGGGAGGCTCACAAAGGATTTGGATAGGTTAGGATAATGAGCAAAGAAATGGCAGATGGTATAAAAAGTGGGAAATTGTGGGAACATGCACTTTGTTAGGAAGAATAAAAACATGGACTCCGAGAAAATTCAGATGTCTGAAGTGCAAAGGGACTTGGGAGTTCTACTCCAGGATTCTCTCAAACTTGCAGGTTGAGTCAGTAGTTACGAAGGCAAATGCAGTGATGGAATTTATTTGGAAAGGATTTGAATATAAAAGCAGGGATGTACTTCTGAGGCACTAAAGGCTCTTGTCAGACCATATTTGGAGTATTGTGCGCTGTTCTGAGCCCCATGTCTCAGGAAGGATGTGCTGACCTTGGAAGGGTTCACAGGAGGTACATGGGAATGGTCCCAGGAATGAAAAGCTTAACATATGAGAACGTTTGAGGTCTGGGTCTGTTCTTGATGGAGTTCAGAGGGATGTGGGGGATCCAATTGAAAAACATACAGAATACTAAATGGCTGGACAGTGCGGATGGTGAGAAGACGTCCAATGGCAGGAGACTCTAGGACCCAAGGATACAACCTTAGAGTAAAGGGAAATCCTTTAAGAGCAGAGGTAAGGAGAAACGTCTTCAGCCAGAGAGTGTAGAATCTATGGAATTCGTTTTCACGAAGGCAGTGGATGTCAGGTCATTGTGTATATTTAAGAGAGAGGTAGTTAGCTTCTTGAATATCAAAGGGATCAAGGGTTACAGGGAGAATGCAGGAGAATGGTTTTGAGAAACTTGTCAGCCAAAATTGAATAGTGGGTCAGACTCGATGGGTCGATTGGCCTAATTTCTGTTTCTATATCCGATGATCTTATGGTCGTAAGCCACAGCCTATTGCGCCCTCTCTCTCACTTTGTCCCTTCTGACAGCAAAATGTGAGAGTAAAAAATCCCTGAGTCATCTTTACCAAACTTGGAGGATTCCTATTGAGGATTCATGGGAATCGCTCCACTGATTGAAAGAAAGGAAATTCTGCCAAATCCAACTGTTCCAGGAAGAAGTCGCATACCAGCAGCTTGTTTGAGTAGAATAACGTCGGAGACAGAGTATCATTTGG
This sequence comes from Hemiscyllium ocellatum, assembly GCF_020745735.1. Classification (NCBI taxonomy): domain Eukaryota; kingdom Metazoa; phylum Chordata; class Chondrichthyes; order Orectolobiformes; family Hemiscylliidae; genus Hemiscyllium; species Hemiscyllium ocellatum. The sequence goes on along the minus strand of NW_026867726.1, from coordinate 1,501,096 downwards.
GACGCATTATTTCTTTTCCATTTGAAATGAGTTCAACTACTACGAAACTCTGGAAACCTTTTCCTATTCTTTTTCGTCTGCAGAACATGTGCAACTGTGTATGTGTCTGTACGTGTGTGACTCTGTGTCTCACATTTTTCGAGAGAATGACCTAGGTTACACTTCAAACCGGTTGTAACCAGTGGAGAAGTGGTGCTGGAAAAGAACACAGTGACCCTCCAACATTTGTTGGAGCAAAAATGAGAAATTCACACGGGCTGTTCAAATAGGCATTCTCTTCCCCAGAGGTTTCAGCTCAAGATGGCAGCTCAACACCACCACTTCCAGCGTAATTAGACATGGTCCATAAATGTTGGCCTATCAATAACATCCATATTCCATGAACAAATCTAAAATGATAAACTGCAGCAGCATTAATTGGATGGGAACATGACTGATCGATAAATGCCTATTGCCTTCCAGAATTGTGCTGCCTGTGTACTTTGGCTTTGTTCAGTTTGCTAGTATTGTGCCTGGGTGCTTGCATTTATTCAAAGTTGTGTTTTGCAACATTTGACAGACATGTGAATGGAGGAAAATTGTGGACAGACTGAAAAGTGCTGCGCAGACCACAATCAGATCAGCCATGATCTTATTGTATTGTCGAGCAATGACAAAGTGTCTAATGACCCACTCCTGCTCCTCAGTTCTCTGTTCCTATGTTCCATTCAGTCCTTAAAACCACTTGTATATGATCAGATGGAGACCATTTGCTCCAAATACCTGGTCCGCAGTATTACAGAATACCATTCAGGCACTCCTCACTGTGTGGTTGACTGTGGGTTGGAAAACGTGATGGGAAATCCAAGCTGTGTATGAAAGTGGTCTCCCAACTCTTTAAAGAGTTTCTCCTCTCTGCAAGTGGTGTTTCATATGTTGGTCATGTTGTAGACCCAGATTCATGTGAATATCGTGCCCATACCTCTCCCAGAGATGGCACTCAAATTTCTTTTCCCTCACTGTCCTCAATATTCAATAACAACATTTCCAGGAAAATTAAAACCATTAACTTTCCAAAGACAGAATATGAGAACATAAAAACAGGAGTAGTAATTGGGATGCTCACACAATTGTATGCTATCATGACTGACATACTGTTGGCATTAACTCTTCTTTAATGCACAATTCTTCACACCCCTCAGCTCTCTAACAGGTCAAAAATCCATCTACCTCCTCTTTAAATACTTGGAGTGATCTCACTCCCCTAACTTTCTAGACCTGAGAATGCCAGACATTCACTACCTCTATGAGAAGAAAATACTCTCCACATAGACACAATCACGTATTAACATTAACAAAAGTGTTGAACTGACCTGCCTAGGTAAGAGGGATTGACCCTGATATCAAGACAGGATTTGACTGAAGATTTTATCCTGAGAGGCACTTAAATATCCAGAATCATGCATCCCGAGTAAAAATAAAAATACAAGCCATGGACTTTATCACCTTTTTAGTGTCTGTGTAGAACGTAACGAGTGATTGTCCATCACATCAAGTTTCAATGCAATGACCTCTTATACTCTGACAGTCCTGCAGATTAACCTTCACTCAGTCCTCTTTTACCATCAGCCCAGGGTTAGTCTCGTGAAATTCCTTTACACGGCCACTATTGTAATGAGATAATTCCTTTTAAAGGAGAAAAATCTGTCCATAATACCCCAAATACTGCCTCAACTACACTCTCAGTGATGATCACAATAATTCCCTTCCCTCACTTACTGGTCTCCGTATCTTTATTATAACATTAAAACCCATTCCTTCTCTACGCACTGCCACTGTTGTGGAATTTAAACGTTCCTTACATCTGCATGTCAGCATCAGTAAAGCCAGCACCAGAGGTGCCCATGGAGATGCACATCACTCTTGGGGAGAGACTCAGTCAGAAAGATTGTACTTGAAATACAGAATGGTCACCTAACTGAATGGAAATTAGTGTACAAATAAGGAAAACATGCAAAGGAAGGGAGTTAACTTTAGTTTTGATCTTCTCTCACGGGATTTGTGCAGCCATGGTCAAGCCAGCATGTTATGCTGAGCTTGAACTGAGTGACTGGTTCAGCGGTTCCACAGGACAGTCAAGAGTAAAACACATTGCTGTGGGTTTGCCCAGACATGACTGGAGAAGGATAACGCATTGACTTCTCTGAAGGACTTGAAGCAAGCAGATGGGCCTTTTCTCACAAATGATGAAACCTTCACTTCAATTACCTCAATTTCTTTCATGAGATATCAACAGATTATTATTCTGTGCCTCTAGATTATGTGTTAATGACTTAAGCAGCATGCAGTGTCTGCCCGTCTGACAGAATCTGTGCAGTAAACAAGTTCAACATACTCAAGAACAGTTATTCTATAATTGACATGTGGTTAGAAGGGACTTGATCAATTATATCCAGATTTAACAAAGGCACAATTGATCGTTTATTCAGAAGATGCACTGAGGCTGAGAAGGAGTCGGGGATATCATGATGGTGGTATTGGACAGGATTATTGAGTGGGGGAGGATATAGAAATGTAGATCTGTGCAGGGCTAGAAGGATCATGGAGTTTGGGAACAGTCTGGTTCTCCTCACAATTTGGTGAGAATTTGTCATGAGTAATTTGCTCGATACAATTTGTGAGGAATGGAATATTTCATTGGAATTGAAAATGTTGACGTCCACCTTTCTAAATTTTAAAAATGTGCAGCAATTCAGTCCAACCTGGCTTAATGAACAGATAGAATGACTTACCAGGGACACCAACTTAGCGAGGATGGGATACTAACCAACTTGAATAACCATCAATACATCATAGATCCACAAAACTAATGAGATTCAAGGCCGAGAAAGACAGTAAAGACCCTCGGATAAACTCCTGTCCATTGCTGGAACATTTTGGTCGAATGTTCTCAGATTCTGATCCATTGTTGGAACATTCCAGTCTAATGTTCTCAGATTCTGATATCTCCTCCCACTCTCTCTTGGTCTGCTGATGCCTGTTAATACTGTCGCTGATGTTCCCGCTGATACTATGGGATAACAGGATAACACATTGAACCGAGTCCCTAATTAATAGAAGAGGAAAGCCCTCCAGTGACATATTTAGGATGCACAAAGACTGACATCAATCACAGTCGCTGAACAAATACCTCCCGTTAACCCATTTCAATTCAATGCTTTTTAGTAAAATTCAAAATTATGATTAAAATTTACACATTCTGGATGTGTCGGGGTGACTGAGGGAACAAATGTTGGGTCTGGTAGATCAATCATATGTAAGCATTCAATCTGCTTTGGATATGGGATCAATGCCAGAGGTTTATCAGAATATAAGCATGCTTCTCCATTTATAAATAGAAACATACGTTCGTAATCTAATGATCAGACACTGCAATATCAGGAAGACATTGGGAGAAGTTTATCGTCCATGATCTGAGAAGAAAATATCCCTAAGACTAAATGCGGTTATAACAGACTGCGACATGGCTATGTTAAAAGGGAGATGCAAATGTGTTTCTGGAAAAGCGCAGCAGGTCAGGCAGCATCCAAGGAACAGGAGATTCGACGTTTCGGGCATAAGCCCTTCTTTAGGGGCTAATGCTGAATGATGGTAGTGTCCCTATCACTGCGCCAAAAATTCTAGTTCCAAATCCCTCAGATCTGTTTCATCATATATCTGAACAAGTTGATTAAACTTTTTTGGAATCGTGCCTTGATGGAGAAGGAAGAGGTACGACGACTGAATTTGAGAATATAGACTCAGGATGACTGAAAGCGCAGGCAACTGTCTTGATTGGAGTCACATTTACAATTTCCAGAGGTTTATAAAATTATGAAGGGCATGGATAGAGTGAGTAGTCAAGGTTCCTTCCCCCAAGGTAGGAGAGTCTAAAACTAGAAGGCATAGATTTAAAGTGGGAAGAGAAATATTTGAAAGACAATGAAGAATAACGTTTTTTATCCTGCAGAGGGTGGTACTTCTATGGAATAAGCTGACAGAGAAACTGGTGAAGGCTGGAACAATTACAGCATTTAAAAGGCAACTGGGTGGCTTTAAATTAGTGGGATATGGGCCAAATGCTGGCAAATGGGAGCGGATTAATGTAGAATAATCGGATGGCATGAACAAGTTGAAGGGTCTGTTTCCCTGTTGTGCATCTCTATGAATCATTGATTTAATTAATGAAGATCTCTTTGTAATCCTCAGTTGTTCACCATTATACAAACACTGTCCACTGTACACCAAAACTTGATGTCATCCGCAAATTTGCGAAATATACCTTCTATAACTCTCATCTAAATCATTTATATAAATGACAAACAAAAGTGGACCCAACAATTTTGCCTCTGGATCATCGTTGCCCACAGGCTTCCAGTTCAATAAACAACCATCCACCACCACCCTGTCTCCTGCCATGAAACAGATATACACAGAAACACACACGCAATCACACACACATACAGAGACACTGACGCAACCGTATCTTTGCCACAAAGGTTAGATTAAAACAACGATCGAGAGTTACAGTGAGAAGGCGCGAAAGTTGTGTTGAGAAACACATCTGACAGGATCAAATAGCAAAGTAGACCTGATGGACCAAATGGCCTAATTCCAATTGCCTATGCTCTGTGGCCTTAAGGTGTCAGGATTATTTTCCAAGGGTGCAGTAGAAGCTAAATTTGAGAAATTCTTGACTGAATAGTCAATGGGACTGTGGGATACGTTTGAGGGGCTGGATGGTATATGTTTATTTATTTGCTGTGCCCTTGTATCTGAAAAGAGGAGGTGACTTGCTGTGTGATTAACACACTTTAATATAAAAGGGGTCTCCCATTTCCATTTGAGATAACATTGCTCCTTTCTCCGTTGGATTATGCGATCTGTGGCGTTCTCATCCCCCGAGAACAGTGACGTCTGTGTCATTGAGGATATTCGAGGATGACCTTGACTGACTGTTGATGGATAGGGGAGTCAATGTTTATTGGGAACAGACAGGAAAGGGGTATTCAGCTAAACTCAGACCAGCCATGATGTTTTTAAACTGAGCAGCAAGTTGGAGGGGAAGAATGGCCAACTGTTGCTCCTACCACCCCCGTTGTTCTGTCAATTCACCCCGAGGCTGCTACAGAGGGAGATAAAGATCCCATTCAGCCAGTCAGCATCGTGATAATACAGCAGGGGCAGGCCATAATGCACCCCCATGGGATTAGACAGAAATAGAATGAAGCATTCAAATCATTTCAGTAAATTACACAGCACAGGAAGACGCCATATAAACATCCAAGGCTGTTACGCAGGAGCAGGGGCGCCTTGGGCAGCATCAGGAAACACAGAGAAGAGATCATTACTCATTTTGTGTTTGGAAAGCTGTAACGAGTGGAATTCTTCAGGGATCAGTGTGAGGTCATCAACAAATTACAATCCTCACCAATGAATTGGATGAAGGGAATGGAGCTCTGTTTGCTCATACATCAGGATAGTCAATCAATAAGATGTCAAATGGAGACAGAGCGTCTCCAATGAAATACAGACAAGGGGAGGGAAGAGCGTCTGCAATGGGACACAGATGGGGGGGGAGGGCAGAGCATCTGCAATGGGATACAGACGGGGGGCGCAGAGCATCTGCAATGGGATACAGACAGGGGGAGGGAAGAGCATCTGCAATAGGATACAGACAGGGGAGAGCTGCGAGTCTCCAATGGGATACAGACGGATGAAGGCATAGCGTCTGCAGTGGAATATAGACAGGCAGACCGTCTACAATATGATACAGACAGGACAGAGCGTATGCAATGGGACACTAACAGGGGAAGGGCAGACCGTCTGCAATGGGACACAGACAGGGGGAGTGCAGCGCGTCTACAGTGGAATACAGACGGGGGATGGCAGAGCACCTGCAATGGGTTACAGACAGGGGTAGGGGAAAGGGTCTGCAATGGGATACAGATAGGGGAGTGCAGACCGTCTGCAATGGGATACAGACGGGGGAGGGCAGAGCATCTGCAATGGGATAGAGACAGGTGAGGGCAAAGCGTCTGCAATGGGACACAGAATGGGGAAGTGCAGAACATCTGCAATGGGATACAAACAGGGGAGGGAAGAGTGTCTGCAATGGGAAAGAGACGGGGGAGGGCGGATGATCTGCAATGGGATACAGACAGGGGAAGGGCAGAGCATCTGCAATGGTATAGAGACAGGGGGAGGGGCAGTGAATCAAGCAATGGTATACAGACAGAGGACAGTTTTGAGCAAACCCTCAGCAGAAAAAAAAGTACAACATATATGTGATGGGAATTTTCTGTTTTGGGGAAAAGACAAAACAGCAGAAAATTATTTAAAGGCAAGGAGAATGCAGAACTCAGTGGTATAGAGGGATCTGTGTGTCTTAGTACATGAATCATGTCAAATTACTCTGAATATGCAGTTGGTGATTTGGAAAGTAAATGGAATTATTCTGTTTCCTGCAAGGGGTGTTGTGGTTGATCTTAGCGATGTTTTTTGCATCAGTACAGGGCATTGCTGAGATCACATCTGATGTATTATAGAACATAGAACATAGAACAGTACAGCACAGAACAGGCCCTTCAGCCCACTATGTGTAGTTATAATTGCCTTAACTGATAAAAACAAAATTGCTTTCGAAACGTTTCAAAGATTTTTCTCTTTACCCATTCTTGGGATGAAGGCATTACGTTACGAAGAAGGAACAGTTCGACCTGAGAATGAGAGATGTTTTATTGACAGTATAACATCTTGAGAAGAGTGTAGTTGGTGAATACCGGATGGATATTTCTTCTTTTGTGGGAGAATAAAATTGGGGAAATGTTTTAAGACTAAGTCAGTTTCAAAGGAAAAGTCATTGGACCAAAAAATTGAACTCTGATTTCTCTTCATATCTGATGCCAGACAGGCAGAGCTTTTCCAGAAATTTCTGCATTTGTTTAAGAATAAAACATATTCATCTCAACACAGATATTGTGAAGTCATCAAACGCTTATGTTTACATTATGCAGGCGCATATTAATACATCTTCAAAACAAGTAGGGCCATTTATTGTTAATGAATTGATTCGGTGTATGACAACAGCACTAATGCACTGGCCTGGAGTCGAGAATGTGATGGAGTCATATAGGTCGGACAATATTCAAGAAGAGCTCACATGGTGCCGTTTGGGGCCTGATAACGTTACTGATTTAACTTACAGATAGAAAAATGTAGCCTATCTGTGAAGGAACAGCCTATTGCTCCCTTTCTGTTTCCCTGCCGCTCAACACAGCAATGTGTGGGAGTGAAAAAAGCCGAATTGTGTTTTGCACTCATGGAGGATTCCTGATGATGATTCATTGGAATCTCCCCACTGCCTGAAGCAAAGCAATTCAGCCAAATCCAACTGTTTCAGAAAGAAATTCCATTGTAAGAAGGTTATGCAAGACGAATAACTTCAGAAGTTATTATTCAGACTCGATATGTGAGGGGATCAGACAAGAGATTCTATGGTTGCAAATGGGAATCCAAGATGATGGATGGCCTCCTACGTGCCAGGGTCCAGGATGTCTCAGAATGGCTGCAGAATGTTCTCACCGAGGTGGGGGAGCAACCAGAAGTCATTATGCATATTGGTACAAATGACACAGCCAGAAGTAGTGATGAGGTCATGCAGAGTGATTATAGAGAGCTGGGAAAAAGCGTAAAAGACAGGACCATGACAGTGGTAATATCCGGTTTACTTCCAGTATTCCGTGCTAGTGAGGGTAAGAACAGGCGGACATGGCAGATGAATGCATGGCTAAATAATTGGTACAGGAGATAGGGATTCAGAGTTTTAGATCACTCGGATCTTTTGTGGGGCAGAGGTGACCTGTTCAGGAAGGACGGGTTGTACCTGAATTGGAAGGGGACTAATATCCTGGCAGGCAGGTTTGCTAGTGCTACAACGGAGTGTTTCAACTAGATTGGCTGGCATGGGGGACGGTGTGGGATTCTCAACAGCAGGGTTGCATGTGCGAAGCTGGTAGGAGATACCGTAATCACAAGCAGTAAAGTGCAGAGATGGGTTAGGCAGGAACACGACAGGGAGCAAGGAATGCCTGTCGAATTAAATTGCATCTGTTTCAATGTAAAATGGCTGACAGGTAAGGCCGATGAACTCAGTGCATGGATAGGTGCGTGGAACTGGGATATTATAGCCATTACAGAAACATGGCTAAGGGAGGGACAGGACTGGCAGCTTAATGTACCAAGGTACAGGTGTTTTATGTGAGACAGGATGGTGGAAGGTGGTGTGGGGGTTTCATTTTGATTAAGGCGAGTACCACAGCAGTAATCAGAGATAAAATAGCTGATGGATCATCTAGTGAGGATTTGTGGGGGAAGCTAAGAAATAAAAAGGGATTGTGATATTATTTGGGCTGTACTATAGGCCCCCTAATAGCAAATGGAAATTAGAATAATTAAAATATGTAGGATTGCCATTAATTTTCCTAGATTTTAATTTTCCTAACATTGACTGAGAATTACATAGATTTAAGGACTGAGATGGGGTGTATATATTAAGGGTGTTCAGAAACGTTTCCTCAAGCAGTATGTAGAGGGTGCAATTCGAGAAGGGGTAAAACTTGACTTACTCTAAGAAATAGGGCAGAACAAGTGACTGAGGTGACAATGGTGGAGCACGCTGGGACCAGTGACCATAGTTCTATTTGTTTTAAAATACTTATGGAGAAGGACAAAACTGGCCCGCATGTTCAAGTTCTACATTGGGGCAAGGCGAATTTTGATGGAATTAGATAAGAGCTAGTAGGGGTTGGTTGGAGGAGTTTGTTTTCAGGCGAAGGGACCTCCGGCTAGTGGGAGGACTTTAAAAGTGAAATGGCTGAAGTTCAAGGTCTACATATATTCGTGTGAGCGTAAAATGCAAGTTTGGCAGGAAGAGGGAACCCTGGATGTCTGGAGATATCGAGGCTTTGACAGGCAAAAAGGAGGTGTGGCTGAGGTCCATGCAGCTGGGTTCAAGGGAATCCCTGGCGGTGTACAGGGAATACAGGAGTTTACCGAAGAAGGAAATCAGAAGGGCGAAAAGGGCGCACACCATAGCCTTGTCTGAGAAGATTAGGGTGAACCCAAAGAGGTTCTTTAAGTATATTGAAGTAAAAAGAATAACTACATGAGAATATGACCCCTCAAGGTCGAAAGTGGACATGCATGTCTGGAACGATAGGAGTTGTGTGAGATTCTTAATGAATATTTCTCCTCTGTCTTTACCGTGGAGAAATACAAAAAGACTTTGGATGTTAACAAAGGTCGTGGTGATATATTGGGGTTAGTCAATATCACAGGTATGTGTTGGATGCATTAGAATGTATGCAGTTGGATAAATCTCCTGGACCTAAACAGATGCATCCAAGAATACTGCAAGAGGCTACAGAAGAAACTACGGGGACCTGGGTGATATTTTTGCATCATCGTTAGCCGCAGGTTAGGTTACAGAATATTGAAGTGCAGCAAATGTTGTGCCATGATTCAAAAAGAGAAGCAAAGAAAACTCTGGGAACTATAGACTGGGAAGCCTAACATCTGTTGTAGGTAGGTTACTTAAGAAGATTCTGAGGGATAAGATATGCACACGTTTGGAAATACAGGGTTTGATTAGAAATAGTTTTTTTTCAATTTCCTACAGTATGGAAACAGGCCATTTGGCCCAACAAGGCCACACCGACCCTCTGAATAGCAACCCACCCAGTCCGATGCCCCTAATCTATATTTACCCCTGACTAATGCACATAAGGCTGTGGGCCAATTCACCTGACCTGTACATCTTTGGATTGTGTAAGAAAAATGAAGCTCCTAGAGGAAACCCACACAAACACGGGAGAATGTGCAAACTCCACAAGAGAGTCACCCAAGGCTGAAATCAAACCCGGATCCGTGGCACTATGAGGCAGCAGTGCTAACCACTGAGCCACCGTGCCACCCTTGCTTTTTTCAACGCAGTTCAATGACACAGGTATAAAATCCATTCTGCCCTTCACCAATGATGCACGTTCCAATGACACAAACCATGGATAATCTATTGTCCACTGAAAATGTCATCTTAATATTATTTATTATTGTTTGTTGTTATTTAGTTTAATAATAATTATTAATAGTTGTTTTTAGACTGGAACGATTGCATGACTTTGTGAGTGGGAGATCATGCCTCACAAATTTGCTTGAGTTCTTTGATGAAGTGACCAGGAATGTTGATGAGGGCAGCGCAGTAGACATAGTCTGTATGGTTTTCAGTAAGGCCTTTGACAAGATTACTCTTGATAGGTGGTCTGGAAGGTTAGAATCACATGGAATCTAGTGCGAGCTGACAAATTGGATACACAATTGGCTTGATGGTAGTAAACAGAGGGTTATAGTGGAAGGATGCTTTCGGACTGGAGGCCCGTGACACATGAAATGCCTCAGGGGTCAGTACTGAGCCCATTGTTGTTTATTATCTATGTCAATGATATTCTTCAGAGTGTACAAGGCATGATTAGTAAATTTGAAGATGACACTAAAATAGGCGGTATCGTGGATAGTGAGTAAGGTTATCAGAAATTGCAGCAGGATCTTGATCAACTGGAGAAGTGGGCTGAGGAATATTTTTCGCAAACTTAGATCAATGTAGGAGTTTCACGGTGAATGGTAAGGCCTTAAGCAGTGTCGTTGAGCAGAGGGACCATGAAGTTCAGGTCCAACGTTCTCTGAAAGTGGAGTCACAGGTAGACATGGGCAGTGAAGAAGGCTTTTGGCTCACTGGCAGTCAACGGTCAGGACATGGAGGGGAGAAGTTGGTAAGTTATGTTACAGTTATACAGGATGTCGGACTTGTAGTGTTGTGTTCAGTTTTGATCACGTTGCGATCAGAAGGATGTTTTTAAATTGAAATGTGTGCAGACAGAATTTACAAAGATGTTGCCAGGACTCAATAGTATGAATTATAGGAAGAGGTTGGACAAGCGAGAACTTTTTTTCTTTAGAGTGTAGGATACTGAGGGGGATCTTATAGAAGTGTACAAGATTATGAGAGGCATAGATAGGGTGAATGGACTGAGCCTCTTTTTCCCAGAGTTGGGGAATTGAGGACTAGAGAGCATCAATTTAAGGTGAGTTGGGAAAGAATAAAAGGGAAACTAATGGAAACGGTTTTACACAGAGAATGGTACACAACGGCAATGAGCTGTCAGCGGAAATGGTTGAAGCATTTATATTAACGATATTTAAACGGCTTTTGGGCAAGTACATGGACAGGAAAGGACGAGAAGTGACACGTGCTGGGAAAAGAGGTTAATGTGGATGGATATTTGTGTCAGCATGGACCAGTTTGGGCCAAAGGGCCTCTCTCCATGCTGTAGGATTTGATGACTCTATAAGTAGAATAGCATTTGGATCAAACTCTCATTCTTCCTTTGGTCATGAGTTCGAATAATACTTGGACAAAGTTCTTTCAAGATAACTTTACAGAGATTTTCCTTTTCAGTTTGATATCAAACAGACGCGTGTGTGTGTGTGTGTTCCGCAGTATTTTTCAAAGGGAAATATCAATGTACATATTTGCAATATCCACTCGCCATTCTTCATTCCATTATAGTTTGAGCAACTTTGCTTTGGTCATATACATGTTGTTCTAACAGATTAAAGAAATCTGTCTAACTTGTTCCTAACACTGACCCTGACACACTCTGAGGACTATATTATTGGCCATATCACTAATCTAGTTATAATTACTTTTTTTTGGCTAGTGGATGAGTGGGACTAGAAAAGGGAACAGTGATCCAAAAATACAGGAAATTATTGACTCAGTCAGCCGAATGTCAGTGTAGAGGAGATTGTTAGAGGGGATTCTGAGGGATAGGATTTACACGCATTTAGAAAGACGAGGACATATTAGGAATAGTCAACATGGCTTTGTACGATGGAAATCATGTCTCATTAATGTGATTGATATTTTTAAAAGGTGATAAAGAAGGCACTGTGGTATACATTGTTCACACAGACTTCAGCAAGGCATTTAATAAGGTTCCTCATCATAGACAGAATACTAAGGTTAGGTCATATGGAATTCAGGAAAGGCTAACCAAATGGATACAAAATTGGATTGAAGGTAATGGGTTGTTTTCTAGACTGTAGGCCTTTGGGCTGGGGTGTGCTGAAAGAATCAGTGCTGAGCTCAGTGCTTTTCACCATGTATATAAACGACTTTTATGTGATTATCGGAGGCATGGTTCGTAGGTTTACAGGCAACATCAAAAATAAAAGTGGGGCAGTGGACAGTGATGATTATTTCAGAGTACAACGGCACCCTTGACAAACAAAGGGCCAAGGACTGTTAGATAGAATTTAATACAGACATTTGTGAGGTTTTGCATTTTGGTAAGTTAAAGCAGGGTAGTGTCCTGGGAAATGTTGCTGAACAAGGAGACCTACGGATGCAGGTTCATAGTTACTTGAAAGTGCAGCAGCAGGTAGACAGAGTATGAATGTTCAGTCAGAACATTGAGTATAGGAGATGGGGTAGTATATTACACTTCTACAGGACGTTGGTGAGGCCACTTTAAGAATACTACGTACATTTAAGTTGGCACTGCTAAAGGATGGATGTTGCTAAGCTTGAGAGGGTGCAGAAAAGATTTACAAGGATTTTCTGGAACCTGAGGAATTGAATTGCAGGAGAGGATGAATAAGTTGAGGCTTTTCCCCCTGGACTGTTGGAGGCTGAATAGTGACATGACAGAGGTTTATAAAATCCTGAGGGCCATTTATAGTCTCAGTGGCCAACATCTTTTTTCCCAGTGTACGGATTTCCAGAACTAGACGGCATAGTTTGAAGGTGACAGGGGAAAGATTTAGATGGGACCTGAGGGGAAACGTTTACATGCAGAGATTGGTGCGTGCACGGAAAGTGTTGTCAGAGGAAGTGGTGAAAGCGGGTACAATTACATGTTTAAAATATATCTGGATAGAGACCTAAATAGGAATGGTTCAGAGGGATATGGGCCAAATGCTGGCGTTGGGACTAGGTCAGGTTAGGATGCCTGATCGTTATGGAGAATTTGGACAAAAGGATGTGTTTCCATGCTGTATGGCTCTTCTATTCTATCACAGGGATGAGGAAAACTGCTGAAAGGGCTTTTAAATGGGAATTCTCTTCCTCAGATGTTTGTGATGCCTCTCTGATTGCAAGTATTTGCTGCTGAATTAGTTAAAGATTTCACAGAGACTGCGTCCTGGATAATGGGATACAGACAAGATAGTGGGGCTGAAACCAAACCTGAACAGCCATAATCTTATTGCCTGGTGGAGAAGGCTCAAAGGATCTCAGGACCCACTCCTAATCGTTAGTCCCGTGTTTCTGTGTTCCATTCAGAACTTCAAACTGCTGGATATGAGCAGGTGGAGGCAACTTACTGCTATCACCTGGTGCACAGAAACAGAGGAGAACTTTCACTCCCTCTTGACTGTCATACTCAGTTTGGGTGATTTGGAAAATGTAATTGGAAAACCCAGGCTGGGTATGAAAGCGGTCCGTCATTTCTCTTTACAGAGCTTCCCCTCTCTGCAATTTGTGCTTCATTTGTTGGTAGACCCAGATTCACTGTGAATACACCCCCATACCTCACCCAGAGATGGCTCACAAAGTCCTCTGGGCTCCTTGACTGCAACATTCCATAACAGACCTTCGAGGTACTTTCCTGTAAGTAATCTGATCTAATCAAATCAAATCTAATCTAATCTAATCTAATCTAATCTAATCTAATCTAATCTAATCTAATCTAATCTAATCTATTCTAATCTAATCAAATTTTCCAATAACAGAATGTGAGAATATCAGAATCAAAGGGAGGTCGTTCACCTCCCAAGCCTGTCTTGCCTTTCACTAAGATCATGGCTTCATAGCCCTCACCTCTCTGACAAATCAAAATCCGTCTCCAGCCTCTATGAGCATTTCCATAGAACACAGAACAAAGAACAGTAGAGCACAGTACAGGACATTCGGCCCTCGATGTTGTACCACCCGTTTATCCTACTCTATGATCAGACTATCCAACATGCTTCCGTTCACGTCCTTCCATATGCCTATCCAAGATTCTCTTAAGTTTCCCTCACGTATTTGACTCTACTTCCACTGCTGGCAGTGCATTTCACACACCCACCCCTCTCTGTCTAAAGAACCTACCTCTGATATCTCCCCTAAATCTTCCTCCAATTACCTTAAAATTGTGACCCCCTGTGATAGATATTTCTGCCCTAGGAAACAGTCGCTAGCTATTCATTCTGTCTATGCCTCTCATCATCTTGCACACCTCTATCAAGTCACCTGTCATCTTTCTTTCCTCCAATGAGAAAATCCCTTGCTCCCTCAAGCTTTCTTCATAAAACTTGCCCTCCAGTCCAAGCAGCATCTTGGTAAATTTCCGGTCTAAAGCTTCCACATCCTTCCTATAATGGGGTGACCATAACTGAACACAATATTCCAAGTGTGGTCTATCCAGGGCTCTATAGAGATTCAGCATAACCTCACGGCTCTTAAACGCAATCCCCCGCTAATGAAAGCCAACAAACCATATGCCTTTTAACCAAACCATCAACTTGGGGAGCAAATTTGAGGGAACAGTGGACACGGACCTCAAGGTCGCTCTGTTCCCCCACACTGCCAAGAATCCTATCTTTAACCATGTATTCTGCATTCATATTCGAGCTTGCAATGGGATTCACTTCACACTTTTACAGTTTGAAATCCATCTGCCACTTCTCAGCCCAGTTCTGCATCCTGTCAATGTCCCATTGCAACCAACAAAAGACCTCCACATTCTGTACCACTCCAACAACCTTTATGTCATTGGCAAACTTGATAACCCACTATTCCACACTCCCATCCAACTCATTTATAGAAATAATAAAGAGTAGGTGTCCCAGAGCCGCTCCCTGCAGAACACCACTGGTCCTTTTCAGTGATCTAGCTCCCCTAACTCTGTGTAAGAGAATTCCTGACATTCACTACTCTCTGTTTGAAGAAAACATTATCTGCTTCTACATCATGACCTATTGATATGAGCAAAAGAGGGAATACAGGAGCTCAGGTAAGAGAGACTGGCCCTGAACTCAAGGCAGTATTTGACTGAGGATGAGATCAACGAGCCTGAGGAAAATCACACTTAATGAGAATCGATTGTGACCTCTCCACTGTTTGGAGTCATTCACGGCACAAGGGAAGATGGTTACAATTGGTGGGCATCAATTATCTCGGCCATGGGGCATCTGTGCAAGAGATTCTCAAGGTAGCTCCCTCAGCCCAGGCATCTTCTGTTTGTCAGTGGGGATTCCTGCAGTTTGGAAGGAGGCCTTTCAGCCATTGAGTCAAAGCTTAGCAAAAGTGGGGATATTCACTGAAGTTTATATACTGTTTAGAACAAGTTGTCCTTCAGCTCTTGAAGCAGCCTGTGTCCATGTGCAACTAGACATGGACAACATTCAAGATTGCGCTGTTAAAGTCTGGGTAATATTCATGTTACAGCACTGTACGTTTCCACAGTAAAACGAGGAGTACATTCAGCACTTCAATCTGGTTTCACAAGAATATGGAGAAGCCATTCTGCCCATCAAAACTACTGGGCAAAAAGAGAGATAGCCCATTCAGTTCCTTCTGCCTATAACGCAGGAAGAGAAGGAATCTGCTCACACCCACACCCACTTACATAGGATCAGAAAGAGACCATTTCACTCCTGGAGTAATTAAAAAGGAACAGGAAGAGGTCATTCAGCTTCTCAAGCCAATAACACAGGAACAGGAATGGGTCAGAGATGTTTTAATGTTGCAAACAAATGGAGCAGGGGTTGCACAGATAGACTGCTCCAAATTGATCCACATGACTTAATTACTCATAGTACATTAGTATTACTTCAACATGGTTTTCTGGCATTCGAAATGAAGCCAATCTTTTTAAAGTATTTTCCTAATAATTTTTTTCATTCTCCAAGAAGGCAGACCCATGGTCTCCATGGAGGTCAGAAGCTGGTGGGGAATGACTAACTCTTTTAAAATGAAGTTATCGTAGCTGCTGACAGGATTATGCACAAAGTGATATTCAATGCAGTGTCAAACACTAACTGTGCATTCAAGTGTCCCGAGTTCATTCAGAGCTCTGTCAATCGACATGGGGCTCTGCAGATACATGCAAACTATCGGGAATCAATCATCCACTGAAAACTATGGAATTTTCACACTATTCAGCTGTTTGGGACATAACGAATGTCCGTCCATAATCATCAAGTTTCAGCTTCTTATTTTCTCAGAGCACTACACATTAAACACATAGTCACTGCACTCGCTTCGCGGGGTACCATCATGCCAGGGTTTAGTCAGGTAAAACTCCTTTGCGCTGTCTCGTTGACAAAGAGATCATTATCTATAACGCAGACCAAACAAATACTCTTTCAACAAAACACGACCAATGGGAAAGATGCTCTAACTTTGGTGCTTCAATCATTTTGCATGAAGAGCCACATATCACTTACTTCCTGCCCCATCAGAATTCTGTTTGCGAATTATGACCAAGGACATCCAGGTCCTTTTCAACAATATCACTTCCCAATCTCTCACCATTTAATAAATATAAATGTACATGATGATATTTGTTGTTCACGTCTGAATTATTTTTATACCTTGTGAACAGATATTGCCCAAACACTGATCCTGCTGCCATCCATCAAACCTTCAGTCCAGAGAAAAAAAACAGTATTCTCTCGTATCTCAATTACCAATTTTTAATCCATGTTGTATATATTTCACCCTATACCCATGGATTCTCACATTCCCCACTCACCCATATTCAATCAGGTCAAGCGTCTTCTAAATACTCAAATAATCCATTCCCATTGGTTCTTAATTGTCGATGGCACAATGCACAATCTCCACAAAAATGTTTATCAACGATCATTTCCCTTTCCTGAATCTATGCCAATTCTACCAAATCATATCATTATTTTCCAAGTGTCTAGTTGTCACGTTCCTTATAAAAGGTCCCAATGATTGTTTTGTTCTCATAGCTAGCATCAAGCTATTTAGTTTTATATTTTCCCTCTCCGTCCTGTTTTAAATATTTACCTTTACAATAGCTGCTTTCCAGTCTGCAGGATCCTTTCCAGAATCTAACCAGCTTTGAAGAATAATCAATAATTTTTTTCACTAGTTCTGTTTTCATCTCCTCAATACTCTGGGATGTAACTCATCAGATGCACCAACTTATGAAACTTCAGTTCAATTAGATTTCCAAAAGGATAACCTGCATTAATTCTAATTCCCTGCATTTCCTCATTTTCACCAGTCTCCCTTCTCTCTAGTATATCTGGAAGCTGGTTTCTGTACCTTCTCCTGTGGAGGTGGAACCAATGCATTCCTCTCAGCAGGCAAGTGGCTTCTGTCAGCTCATGATACATCGGAGGACTACACTTCAGAGATGGTGGATACATTACCCACTCCTGCCTGGAAAGTTCCAGAAGTAAAACAGTTAAATTCATGGTGATAGTCAGCACAGTCCTATCCCTGGTGTGAGGCTACAGGTTATATTTTTGAAACAAACTGGTTTCACACTTTACCCCTGAATGGGTCCAGCTTAGACAAATGTTGTGGTTCTGTTCGCCAAGATGGGAATTTGTGTTGCAGACAGTTCGTCCCCTTTCTAGGTGACATCCTCAGTGCTTGGGAGCCTCCTGTGAAGCGCTTCTGTGATGTTTCCTCCGACATTTAGAGTGGTTTGTCTTTGCCGCTTCCGGTTGTCAGTTCCAGCTGTCCGTTGCAGTGGCCGGTATATTGGGTCCAGATCGATGTGCTCATTGATTGAATATGTGGATGAGTGCCATGCCTCTATGAATTCCCTGGCTGTTCTCTGTTTGGCTTGTCCTATAATAGTAGTGTTGTCCCAGTCGAATTCATATTGCTTGTCATCTGTGTGTGTGGCTACTCAGGATAGCTGGTCATGTCTTTTCGTGGCTAGTTGGTGTTCATGGATGCGGATCGTTAGCTATCTTCCTGTTTGTCCTATGTAGTGTTTTCTACAGTCCTTGCGTTGGGTTTTGTACACTATATTGGTTTTGCTAATGCTGGGTATCGGGCCCTTCGTTCTGGGACAACACTACTATTACAGGACAAGCCAAACACATCTGCAACACAAATTCCCAGCTCGGCGAACAGAACCACAACAACGAGAACTCGAGCTGCAAATCTTCTCATAAACTTTGAGCTTAGACAAATGTTCCTGGAAATTCCAGGAAGGAAAGTGTGGTGCTTTGCTCCTCCTTGTTTCCAGAGTTTCCCTTCTGTGTAGTCTTTGCTCCATTTGTTTACCATGGACCCAGACACGCTGTAAATGCAGTGTCGAGAGTGTGATCACCAGACCCTCGGGTCTCCCTGAATGAACTCAGCAGATGGCAAAACAAACCTGAGAACACCATCCACAGAAACTCCACTGACTTTCTAATGACAGCAGCAAGTCAATGCCCGACGCACATGGTGCACCCATTCAGGGTTGAAAATGCCCTCCTCTCCTTAGTTTTTCTTCCGGGCTGAGAAAGCCGTTGCATCTCTGTAAAGTCCCAAAGTAACAGTTCCTCTCTCCAAAGAAGCAGTTGACTCTGTAACATTACCGTTTTCTGTATCTCAGCAACTGTAAGGGCAGCACCAGTATTGCCAATGGAATAGATCATCACACTCAGAGAAGAGAGACAGAGGGAACATAACTCAGTTTATTCAGGGACATACCTAAATGGACGTGATATTCGGGAATATGGGAAAGTCAGGAATGTTAGAATAACTTGTCATTCCATTTTCCTTCCAGTCCATCATCAGCAATCCTTTTGTTTTCTTTTCCTTTCTCTCTCTCTCTCTCTCTGGACGCTGGAGAATTTTATTTCAGATCTCCATTATCCACAGTTCCTTCGTTTATTTCACCTTTAATGTTGTTGTTTCATGGTATGTCAGCATCACTGGCAAGGGCAGCATGTGTTGTCCATCCTAATTACCCTTGACTGTGAGGCCATTTGTCGAGATATCATGGAGCCAACTATTTTATTGTGGAACTGAAGTCGCCCTTAGTCCAGACCGGGCAATAATGTTAAGTTTCTTTACCAATGGCTATTAGTGAAATATTAAAAGAAATCCTGATTGTTTGTTTTTTCCATCAGTGAAATTTTATTTCAATTTTTGTCATTCGACTTTAAGTTCAGTCATCGGCTGTGATAGGATTTCAAACAATGCCTTTAGAGTCATCACCTTTGCCTCTGAATTACACGTGCTGACATTATGAATCTCATACAGAGCACCTGTTGTGAAGTACCTGTATAGTGATGGTAACAAGTTTGTAGTCAAAATATTTGTCACTGGTAGAGATGTCAGAATACAACGGGAGCCATAAATTCTGAAGTCAACAAAGGGCTAGACGGTGTTTAATTCAGCAACAGCATTGAGGCAGAGGTGGAGACTGGGGATATTATTGAGTTGGGTGTGGGCAGATTCGATGACAGAGAGAATACCGAGACATAGAACAGTTCAGGGCAAATGTCAGTTTGAGGTTGTGAACAGTCATGTTCCTTCTGAGATGTTTATGAGTGAAGAGTCTGAAATTAATTCAAAGGAAGTGGAGTTTGTGACTGAAACTGAATAAAATACTCTACGTCTTTGCAAAATATAAATAACAGAATTAGCAATGATTTTCATCATAGTTTATAGAATTGAAAGGGATAGACTTACCAGGAACACCAATAAGAGCGAGGATGGGGTAGTAACCAGCTTGAATAATCCTCAGTACGGCTTCGATCCGCAACTCTAACGATGGCCAATCCTGAGAAAGCCAATAAAGACCCAAAGATAAACTCCTGTTCATTTTAGTGGCTCTCCAATGTAATATTCTCAGATTTGGATCCATTGCTGGAACATTTCAGTCTATTGTGCTGATTCACTTCCTCTCCCTCTCTCTGGAGCTGCTTTCCCAATCATGTTGAGGATCACGCTGCCCCTGATAATATGGGACGACAGGTTCAAAGAAGCCCTTAATTATGGAAGAGGGAAACTCTCCAGTGACACAGTTAGGGTCCATGGAGACTGGCATCAATCATAGTCACTGAACAAACAGCTCCAGTTAACCCATTTCACTGCACCCCATATAGATCACAGTAATACTTAGTCTGGGTGGGGTATTGACATCACTGACTATTGGGTGAATGGTACATTTACAATTGTAAAGTTCGAGGTGATGGAGAGAGATGATGCTTTCTCTTCACAAGCTCGATGATTCTACAGTGTTTTGGCAGGGTAGGAGTTGCTGGGTTCCTGAGACCGTCTATGACTGATCACCAGGCCTGCTGCATGCTTTCGTTTTATCTATTTATGTTTAACTTTGACATTTATCTTACCATCATTTAACGACTTCGGTGGGATTAGGCATTTTTGAGAGGTTCCTGCAGTGTCATAGACGGCATAGATACACTCCATCCATTGTGGTCCTTGAAGCTGCTGCCTCGTCCTATGGAGTGATGGCCAAGCTCTCATAGAAGCAGGATTCTTAGTTTTAGATTTTGCCAGTTATTGATGGGGTCTCAGTAGGGTTGGAAGGCAGGAAATCTCTCCCGGCTGCTGCACTCTCTCTCTGAGATTTCTCTCAGAATTGTCTTTTGATGTTCATTCCTCCTGGATTGGAGAACTACATGTGAGACAATCTGTCTCCTGAATTTGTTTTGTGAAAAGTGGGTGTTTATTGGATGCTGCCATTTTGGAGTAGTTACTGTATAGTAGTTAAATAATCTATTATTCTGTTATGTTTTCCAATAGAATTAAGATATTCCAAGTTACTCTTGTTTCTGTTGTATTTTATTGCCGGTGTTTGAATATATTGTATTTTGCTGAATGCGGAATATTTTGACCAAGCGAATTGCATCTGAAACAGAGCACCTCATACTTACCTTTAAAATAAGGAAACTTTCCGGTTGAGACGACTTTCATCATATATTTTTAGGTACGTCAGCTCATGTGCATCGCAAGAATGACAGATATTCATGTTTTAATTGGATAATTACTTAATAGACAACATGTTGCACAAATACGGTGTTAAACAGCGGACTGCGCCGAGCTGGAGAAATGATAGCTCGATCAGGAATTATACCAGATACTCAATCCACTTCACAGATCCAGCCCAGACACGTATAAGCCTAGATGAGATACCTGCTCAGCACGGAGCACTGTGCAGACTAGGCTCAGGACAACCCAGCTATCTTCCAGGATGGAGCACTGTACAGAGGAGGCCCAGTACAAAACAGCAACCTCTCCAGGATGAAATACTGCATATCTCACCAGGCCACTGGCTATCTGTCCAACATGCGGACCAGCACAGACCACACCGGTGCATGGATTCAGTAACCCAGATGAAACAGTCTGTCCAGCATGGGGTGAGATGCAGCCCACACCAGTGTCTTGCTTTATAAACAGGTTTCTGTTCAGTATGGGTAGATGTACTGTGACAAGCAGTGAATTGGTCTGTAAACCGGGTCAGTTACCCTCCCAGCAGATTGAGCTGTGCACACCTCCCCAGTGCATTGTTCAGTAACACTGTGTTAGATCACTGTCCAGTGTGGGGAAACTTGCAGCCCATACTGGAAGTGAAAGGATGTGAAGCTCCCATCCATTTATAGCTCCATATCTCCATTGGGCCATGACAACGGGTGCTGTGGATATGAAAATCACTGCCAGAGAGAGATGGTGGGGAAATCACTTTAAATAACAACAAACAAAAGAATTTTGGGAAAAAAGAGAGAGGGAGATTGAGAGAATATTTCATTGAAGTTCACACGTTTCAGCATGCTGATATGAAGTTATTTCGACAGTACCCTGCAACATGAGCCAGTATTCCAGGATTGATGGGTGAACTTGATATTGGTGTGAGTAAGATGATGGACAGTTTTGAATCAGCATTTGTTCTGCAGCTCTGGAACTGAAAGTGGGCACAGCAGAGTCCATGACTCATTAGGCTGAATATAACAATAATTTATCTTCTGAAACACTCTCTGCCAGACTGTGACCCTCTCTGAGACAAACTCTGACCATCTCTGACACTCTCTGAGTCTCACTGTGACACACTCTGACCCTCCCTGAGACAGAATGTGACACTCATTGACTCTCTCTTACACTCTCTGAAGCACACTGTCACAATTTCTGACAGACTGTGACACGCTCTGACAGACTGCGACACACTGTGCCACTCTCTGACTCTCTCTGGCTCTCTGAGACATACTGTGACACTCTCTGTGACACACTGTTAAACTCTCTGACACTATCTGATATACACTGTAACACACTCTGCCAATCTCTGAGATACACCGTGAGACTCTCTGACAGACTGTGACACTCTGTCACTTTTTCTGACACCCTGACATACACTGTGATACTCTATAACAGTGTAACACTCTCTGACACTCTCTGAGATACACTATCACACTCTCTGTCAGACTGTGACCCTGTCTAATACTCTCTGAGACAGGCTGTGACCCTATCTGAGACAAACTCTGACCATATCTAACACTCTCTGAGACACACTGTGACACACTCTGACCCTCCCTGAGACAGACTGTGACACTCATTGACTCTCACTTACACTCTCTGAAACACACTGTCACAATTTATGACACACTCTGATACGCCCTGACTCTCTCTGACACTCTGAGGCACACTGGAACCATCTCCAATATTCTCTGATACAGGCTGTAACAGTCTCTAACTCTCTCTGGCACTCTCTGAGGCACATTCCGACAATCGCTGACAGACTGTGACACACTGTGACATTCTCTGACTCTCTCTGAAACTCCCTGACGTACACTGTGACACTCTCTGACAGACTGTAACCCTCTCTGACACTCTCTGTTAAATACTGTGACCCTCTCTGAGACTAACTCTGAACACCTCCGACAGTCTCTGAGACACGCTGTGAAACTTTTTGACACTGTCTGATACACACTGTGACACTCTCTGACTCTCTCTGACAATGTCTGAAACATACTGTAACAATTTCGGATAGACTGTGACACACTGATACTCTCAGACACACTTTGACACACTGTGACACTCTCTGACTCTCTCTGACACTCTCTGAGACACACTGTGACATTCTCTGACACTCACTGAGGCACACTGTGGCACTCTCTGACAGATTGTGACACTCTGTGACATTCTCTGACTCCCTCTGACACTCTGGTAGACACAATGTGACACTCTCTGACTCCCTCCGACACTCCCTGAGGCAGACTGTGACACACTCTGACAGACTGTGACACACTGTGACACTCTCTGACAGACTGTGATACGCTGTGACACTCTCTGAACTCTTTGAGACACGCAGTGACACTCTCTGACAGACTATGACACCCTGTTACATTCTCTGACTTGCTCTGGCACTCACTGAGGCACACTGTGACACTCTCTGACAGCACGTGACGCACCGTGACATTCTCTGACTCTCTCTGACGCTCTCGTATTGACACTTTCTGACACTCTGACTCTCTGAGACACACTGTGACACTCTGTGACACTCTCTGGGACAGACTGTAACACAATCTGACACTCTCTGAGACACATTGTGATACACTCTGACTCTTTCTGTCTCTTTCTGAGACACACGGCAACACTCTCTCACAGACTGTGAACATCTCTGAGATATTTTCTGACTCTCTCTGACACACTCGGAAATACACTGTAATCTTCTCTGACAGACTGTGACACACTGTGACACTCTCTGAGATATACTGTGACACTCTTTGAGACACACAGTGCAACGCTCTGAACCACTCCGATACTCACTGCAACACACTCTGACTCCCTCTGACACTCACTGAGACAGACTGTGACACTCTCTGATTATCTATGACACTCTTTAGACACACTGTGACACTCTGTGACAGATGGTGATACACTGTGACACTCTCTGACAGCACTGACACACCGTGATATTCTCTGACTCTCTCTGCCACTCTCTTAGACACACTGTAACACTTTCTGACATTCTGAATCTCTGAGACACTCTGTGACACTCTGTGACTCTCTGTGACATTCTCTGAAGCACACTGTGACCCTGTCTGACTCACTGTGAAATTCCCCTACACATCGTGAGTCATTGTGATACTCTCGGAGACACACTGAACCTCTCTGACACCCTCTGGGACAGACTGTGACCCTATCTGAGACAAACTCTGACCATCTCGGACACTATCTGAGACACACTGTGAAACACACAGACCCTCCATGAGAGAGACTGGGACACTCATTGACTCTCTCTGACACTATGCAACACACCGAGACACTCTGAAACACACTGTGACACAGTGTGACACTCTCTGACCGACTATGACTGTGAGACATGGTGACATTCTCTGAGACGCTGTGGCACTCAATGAGACATACTGTGACACTTTCTGCCTCTCTCTGGCTCTCTGGGACACACTGTGACACTCTCTGAGACACACTGTAACATTCTCTGAGACGCTGCGTCACTCTCTGAAACACTCTTGGACTCTTTGACACTCTCTGGGACAGACTGTAACACTCTCTGACTCTCTCTGAAACTCTCTGAGGCAATCTGTGACACTCCCTCACTCTTTCTGTTATTCTCTGAGACACACTGTAACACTCTCTGACAGATTGTGACCCTCTCTGAGACAAATTCTGACCATATCTGACACTCTCTGAAACAGACTGTCACACACTCTGACACTCTCTGAGACACATTGTGACACTCTCTGACTCTTTCTGTCTCTTTCTGAGACACTCTGTAACACTGTCTCACAGATTGTGACCATCTCTGAAATATTCTCTGACTCTCTCTGACACACACGGAAATACACTGCAATCTTCTCTGACAGACTGTGACACACTGTGACACACTCTGAGACTTACTGTGCCACTCTCTGGCTCTCTGAGATACACTGTGACACTCTCTGAGACAGGTGAAACTCTCGGAACCTCTCCGATACTCACTGTAACATTCTCTGACTCTCTCTGACACTCTCTGAGACACACTGTGACACTCTCTGATTCTCTTTCTCATACCCTCTTAGACACACTGTGACACTCTCTGGCTCCCTCCGACACTCCCTGAGGAACACTGTGACACACTCTTACTAGACTGTGACACTCTCTGAGACATGCTGTGCCACTCTCTGACTGTCTGAGACTCACTAACACTCTCCGACTCTATCTGGTTCTCTGAGACACACTGTGACACTTTCTGAGACACACTGTGACACTCTCTGACTCTATCCGGATCTCTGAGACACACTGTGACACTCTCTGAGACACACTGTGACACACTTTGTCCCTCGCTGAGACAGACTGTGACACTCATTGACTCTCTCTTACACTCTCTGAAACACACTGTCACAATTTCTGACACACTGTGACATGTTCTGACAGACTGTGAAACATTGTGGCACTCTGACCATTTCTGAGACTCCCTGAGACCCAATGTGGCACTCTCTGACCGACTATGACACACTGTGACATTCTCTGACTTTCTCTGGCACTGAGGCACACTGTGACACTGTATGACATCATGTGACACACTGTGACATTATCTAACTCTCTCTGACACTCTCTTAGACACACCGTGACACTCTCTGCGACAAACTGTGACACTTTCTGACTCTCTCTGACTTTCTGAGATACACTGTGACACTCTCTGAGAAACACAGTGAAACTCTCTGAACTCTCCGATATTCACTGTGACACTCTTTGACTCTCTCTGACACTCTCTGGCACACACTGTGACATTCTCCGACTCATTCTGACACTCTCTTAGCCAAACTGTGACACTCTCAGACTCTCTCTAAAACTCTCTGAGGCACACTGTGACACTCTCTGACAAACTGTGACACACGGTCACTCTCTCTGACACTCTAAGGCATACTGTGACACTCGGTGACTCTCTCTGACAATGTCTGAGATACACTGTGACACTCTCTGGCAGACTGTGACACACTTTGACACTCTTGGACACTCTCTGAGACATACTATGACACTCTTTGACACTCTCTGACACATCGTGACATTCTCTGAAACAATGTGACACTCTCTGAGACACGCTGTGGGATTCGCTGACACTCTCTGAGGCACTCGGTGGCACTCTCTCCCTCGTACTGTCACTTTCTGAGATACATTGCGACACTCTCTAACAGTCTGTGACTCTGTATGACACTTTCTGAGACAGACTGTGACCCTCTCTGAGATAAACCCTGACCCTCTCTGAGACAAACTGTGTCACTCTCCGATTCTCTCTAACACTCTCTGACACTCTCTGAAACACACTATCACAATTTCTGACAAATTGATACCAACAGCCACACTCTCTGACAGACTGACCCACTGTGACGCTCTCTGACAGACTGTGACACACTCTGACACTCTCTGAGACAGACTGTGACGCTCTCTGACACTCTCTTAGACACACGGTGACACTCTCTGACACATGATGACACACTGTGACATTCCCTGAATCTCTCCGACACTCTTAAACATACTGCAACACTCTCTGAGACACACTGTGACACTTTCTGACTCTCTCTGACACTCTGAGACACACTGTAAAAATCTCCAATAATCCATGATATAGACTGCAACAGTCTCTGACTCTCTCTGGCACTCTCGGAGGCACACTGTGACACGCTCTGACAGACTGTGACACACTGTCACTCTCTCTGACACTCTGAGACACACTGTGGCATTCTCTGACTCTCTCCGACACTCTCTTAGACACAGTGCGAATCTCACTGAGACACACTGCGGCACTCTCTGACAGACTGTGACACATTGTGACATTCTCTGACTCTCTCTGATACTCTCTTAATACAATGTGACACTCAAAGACTCTCTCCGACAATCCCTGAGGCACACTGTGACACACTCTGACAAACTGTGACACTCTCTGACCCTCTCTGACATCCTCTAACAGACTATGACACACTTTTACATTCTCTGACTTTCTCTGACGCTCACTGAGGCACACTGTGACACTTTCTGACACCCTGACTGTCTGAGAAACACTGCAACATTCTCTGACACTCTCTGAAGCACACTGTGACACTGTCTGACTCACTGTAAAACTCTCCTGCACATCGTGAAATTCTCTGGGACATTGTTATACTCTCGGAGACACACTGTGGCACTCACTGACCATCTCTGAGACACTGTAACACTCTCTGAAAGACTGTCACCCTCTCTGACACTCTCTGGGACAGACTGTGACCCTCTATGAGACAAACTCTGACCATCTCTGACACTATCTGAGACACACTGAGAAACACACGGACCCTCCATGAGACAGATTGGGACACTCATTGACTCTCTCCGACACGCTGTGAAACACACCGAGACACTCTGAAACACACTGTGGCGCACTATCACAATCTCTGACACACTGTGACACTCTCTGACTGACTATGACACTCTTTGAGACACGGTGACATTCTCTGAGACACTGTGACACTATATGAGACACACTGTGACACTTTCTGCCTCTCTATGGCTCTCTGAGACACACTGTGACACTCTCTGAGACTCATGTGACATTCTCTGAGACACTGTGTCACTCTCTGAGACACACAGTGGACTGTCTATCACTCTCTGAGACACACAGTTGACTCTCTTTCACTCTCTGAGACAGACTGTGACACTCTCTGAATCTCTCTACACTCTCTGAGGCCATCTGTGGCACTCCCTCACTCTTTCTGTTATTCTTCGAAGCACACTGTAACACTCTCTGACAGACTGTGACCCTCTCTGAGACAAACTCTGACCATCTCTGACACTCTCTGAGACAGACTGTAACACACTCTGACACCCTCTGAGACACATTGTAACATCTCTGACTCTCTCTGTCACTTTGAGACACACTGTGACACATTCGGTCATCTCTGAAACTCTCTGAGACACACTGTGACACTCTCTGAGACACTGTGTCACTCTCTGAGACACACTGTGAAACTCTCTGATATACACTGTAACACTCTCTGACAGTCTCTGAGATACACCGTGACACTCTCTGACACTCTGTGACACTCTATCACTTTTTATGACACCCTAACATACACTGTGATGCTCTGTGACTCTCTCCGACACTGTCTGAGACACACTGTGACACTCTCTGACAGACTATGACACACTGTGACATTCACTGACTTTCTCTGACACTCTCTGAGACACACTGTGACACTCTCTGACAGACTGGACACACTCTGACACTCTCTGAGACAGACTGTGACACTCTCTGACGCTCTCTGACACTCTCTTAGACACACTGTGACACTCTGACACATGATGACACGCTCTGACATTCCCTGACTCTCTCCGATACTCTCTTAGATACACTGCAACATTCTCTGAGACACACTGTGACACTTTCTGACTCTCTCTGACACTCTGAGACGCACTGTAAAACTCTCCAATACTCTTTGATCCAGACTGTAACAGACTCTGACTCTCTCTGGCACTCTCTGAAGCAAACTCTGACAGGTTGTGACACACTTTGACATTCTCTGACTCTCTGATACTCTCTTAGACATACTGTGAGACTGTCTGACTCCCTCTGACACTCGCTGACGCACACTGTTACACACTCTGACAGACTGTGACAAACTGTGACACTTTCTGACAGACTGTGATACACTGTGACACTCTCAGACTCTCTCTGAAACGCTCTGATGCACACTGTGACACTGTCTGACAGACTGCGAGACACCGTGACATTCTCTGACTCTCTCTGAAACTCTCTGAGGCGCACTGTGACACTCTCTGACAGACTGTGACACACTGTCACTCACTCTGACATTCTGAGACACACTGTGACACTCTGTGACTCTCTCTGACAATGTCTGAGGCATACTATGACTCTCTCGGACTGACTGTGACACACTGTGACATTCCCTTACTCTCTCCGACATTCTCTGAGACACACTGTGACACTCTCTGAGACACACTGTGACATTCTCTGAGACACTGTGTCACTCGGTGAGACACACAGTGGACACTCTGTCACTCTCTGAGACAAACTGTGACACCCTCTGACTCTCTCTGACACTCTCTGAGGCAATCTGTGACACTCCCTCATTCTTTCTGTTATTCTCCGAGACACACTGTAACACTCTCTGACAGACGGTGACCCTCTCTGAGGCAAACTCTGACCATCTCTGACACTCACTGAGACAGACTGTAACACACTCTGACACTCTCTGAGACACATTGTAATACTCTCTGACTCTCTCTGACACTTTGAGGCACACTGCGACACATTTGGCAATCTCTGAAACTCTCTGAGACACATTGTGACATTCTCTGACTCTTTCTGTCTCTTTCGGAGACACTCTGTAACACGCTCTCACAAACTGTGACCATCTCTGAAATACTCTCTGACTCTCTCTGACACATGTAAATAAACTGTAATCTTCTCTGACAGACTGTGACACACTGTGACACTCTCTGAGACACGCTGTGCCACTCTATGACTCTATCTGACTCTCTGAGACACACTGTGACACTCTCTGAGACACACTGTGACACACTCTGACCCTCCCTGGGACAGACTGTGACACTCATTGACTCTCTCTTACACTCTCTGAAATACACTGTCACAATTTCTGACACACTGTGACATTCTCTGACAGACTGTGAAACACTGTGACACACTCTGACCATTTCTGAGACTCTCTGAGAGACAATGTGACACTCTCTGACACACTATGACACACTGTGACATTCTCTGTCTTTCTCTGGCACTGAGGCACACTGTGGCACTCTATGACAGCATGGGACAAACTGTGGCATTATCTGACTCTCTCTGACACTCTGCGATACACTGTGACACTCACTGAGACACACAGTGAAACTCTCTGAATCTCTCCGATACTCTCTGACACCCTCGCTGACTCTCACTGACACACTATGAGACACACTATGACACTCTCTGACAACTGTGTCACACTGACATTCTCCGACTCCTTCTGACACTCACTTAGCCAAACTGTGATACTCTCTGACTTTCTTTAAAACTCTCTGAGGCACACTGTAACACTCTCTGACAGAATGTGGCACACGGTCACTCACTCTGACAATCTGAGGCATACTGTGACACTCTGTGACTCTCTCTGACAATTTCTGAGATACACTGTGACACTCTCTGACAGACTGTGACGCACTGTGACACTTTCTGACACTCTCGGACACTCTCTGAGACATACTATGACACTCTCTGACACACTCTGACACATCGTGACATTCTCTGAGACAATGTGACACTCTCTGAGACACACTGTGGCATTCGCTGACCCTGTCTGACACTCTCTGAGGCACTCTGTGACACTCCCGCCCTCGTTCTGTCGCTCTCTGAGACACACTGCGACACTCTCTAACAGACTGTGACCCTCTATGACACTCTCTGAGACAGACAGTGACACTCTCTGAGATAAACTCTGACGCTCTCTGACACTCTCTGAGACACATTCTGACACACTCTGACCCTCTCTGAGACACACTGTGACACTCTCTGACTCCCTCCGACACTCCCTGAGGAACACTGTGACGCACTCTGACAGACTGTGACACACTGTGATGCTCTCTGACCCTCTCTGGAACTCTCTTTGACACAATTTTACACTCTCCGACTCTCTCAGACACCCTCTAAGGCACACTGTGACACACTCTGACAGACTGTGACATTCTCTGACTCTCTCTGACACTCTCTGAGGCCCACTGTGAAGCTCTCTGACAGACTGTGACACACTGTCACTCTCTCCGACACTATGTGACAGACTGTGACACTCGGTGACTCTCTCTGACAATGTCTGAGAAACACTGTGACACTCTCTTCCTCTTTCTGTCACTCTCTAAAACACACTATGACACTCTCTGACTGACTGTGACCCTTTCTAAGACAAACGCTGACCATCTCTGACACTCTCTGAGACACATTGTGACACATTCTGATCCTGTCTGAGACAGACTGTGACACTCATTGACTCTCTCTGACACTCTCTGAAACACAATGTCACAATTTCTGACAGACTGTGACCCACTGTGACACTGTCTGACAGACTGTGACACACTGTGAAAACTCTTACCGTCTCTGACACTCTCTGAGACACACTGTGACACTCTCTGATGGACTATGACACACTGTGACATTCCCTGACACATTCTGACTCTCTCTGAGAGAGACTGTGACACTTTCTGAATCTCTCTACACTCTCTGAGGCCATCTGTGGCACTCCCTCACTCTTTCTGTTATTCTTCGAAGCACACTGTAACACTCTCTGACAGACTGTGACCCTCTCTGAGACAAACTCTGACCATCTCTGACACTCTCTGAGACAGACTGTAACACACTCTGACACCCTCTGAGACACATTGTAACACTCTCTGACTCTCTCTGTCACTTTGAGACACACTGTGACACATTCGGTCATCTCTGAAACTCTCTGAGACACACTGTGACACTCTCTGAGACACTGTGTCACTCTCTGAGACACACTGTGAAACTCTCTGATATACACTGTAACACTCTCTGACAGTCTCTGAGATACACCGTGACACTCTCTGACACTCTGTGACACTCTATCACTTTTTATGACACCCTAACATACACTGTGATGCTCTGTGACTCTCTCCGACACTGTCTGAGACACACTGTGACACTCTCTGACAGACTATGACACACTGTGACATTCACTGACTTTCTCTGACACTCTCTGAGACACACTGTGACACTCTCTGACAGACTGGACACACTCTGACACTCTCTGAGACAGACTGTGACACTCTCTGACGCTCTCTGACACTCTCTTAGACACACTGTGACACTCTGACACATGATGACACGCTCTGACATTCCCTGACTCTCTCCGATACTCTCTTAGATACACTGCAACATTCTCTGAGACACACTGTGACACTTTCTGACTCTCTCTGACACTCTGAGACGCACTGTAAAACTCTCCAATACTCTTTGATCCAGACTGTAACAGACTCTGACTCTCTCTGGCACTCTCTGAAGCAAACTCTGACAACTCTGACAGGCTGTGACACACTTTGACGTTCTCTGACTCTCTGATACTCTCTTAGACATACTGTGAGACTGTCTGACTCCCTCTGACACTCGCTGACGCACACTGTTACACACTCTGACAGACTGTGACAAACTGTGACACTTTCTGACAGACTGTGATACACTGTGACACTCTCAGACTCTCTCTGAAACGCTCTGATGCACACTGTGACACTGTCTGACAGACTGCGAGACACCGTGACATTCTCTGACTCTCTCTGAAACTCTCTGAGGCGCACTGTGACACTCTCTGACAGACTGTGACACACTGTCACTCACTCTGACATTCTGAGACACACTGTGACACTCTGTGACTCTCTCTGACAATGTCTGAGGCATACTATGACTCTCTCGGACTGACTGTGACACACTGTGACATTCCCTTACTCTCTCCGACATTCTCTGAGACACACTGTGACACTCTCTGAGACACACTGTGACATTCTCTGAGACACTGTGTCACTCGGTGAGACACACAGTGGACACTCTGTCACTCTCTGAGACAAACTGTGACACCCTCTGACTCTCTCTGACACTCTCTGAGGCAATCTGTGACACTCCCTCACTCTTTCTGTTATTCTCCGAGACACACTGTAACACTCTCTGACAGACGGTGACCCTCTCTGAGGCAAACTCTGACCATCTCTGACACTCACTGAGACAGACTGTAACACACTCTGACACTCTCTGAGACACATTGTAATACTCTCTGACTCTCTCTGACACTTTGAGGCACACTGCGACACATTTGGCAATCTCTGAAACTCTCTGAGACACATTGTGACATTCTCTGACTCTTTCTGTCTCTTTCGGAGACACTCTGTAACACGCTCTCACAAACTGTGACCATCTCTGAAATACTCTCTGACTCTCTCTGACACATGTAAATAAACTGTAATCTTCTCTGACAGACTGTGACACACTGTGACACTCTCTGAGACACGCTGTGCCACTCTATGACTCTATCTGACTCTCTGAGACACACTGTGACACTCTCTGAGACACACTGTGACACACTCTGACCCTCCCTGGGACAGACTGTGACACTCATTGACTCTCTCTTACACTCTCTGAAATACACTGTCACAATTTCTGACACACTGTGACATTCTCTGACAGACTGTGAAACACTGTGACACACTCTGACCATTTCTGAGACTCTCTGAGAGACAATGTGACACTCTCTGACACACTATGACACACTGTGACATTCTCTGTCTTTCTCTGGCACTGAGGCACACTGTGGCACTCTATGACAGCATGGGACAAACTGTGACATTATCTGACTCTCTCTGACACTCTGCGATACACTGTGACACTCACTGAGACACACAGTGAAACTCTCTGAATCTCTCCGATACTCTCTGACACCCTCGCTGACTCTCACTGACACACTATGAGACACACTATGACACTCTCTGACAACTGTGTCACACTGACATTCTCCGACTCCTTCTGACACTCACTTAGCCAAACTGTGATACTCTCTGACTTTCTTTAAAACTCTCTGAGGCACACTGTAACACTCTCTGACAGAATGTGGCACACGGTCACTCACTCTGACAATCTGAGGCATACTGTGACACTCTGTGACTCTCTCTGACAATTTCTGAGATACACTGTGACACTCTCTGACAGACTGTGACGCACTGTGACACTTTCTGACACTCTCGGACACTCTCTGAGACATACTATGACACTCTCTGACACATCGTGACATTCTCTGACACATCGTGACATTCTCTGAGACAATGTGACACTCTCTGAGACACACTGTGGCATTCGCTGACCCTGTCTGACACTCTCTGAGGCACTCTGTGACACTCCCGCCCTCGTTCTGTCGCTCTCTGAGACACACTGCGACACTCTCTAACAGACTGTGACCCTCTATGACACTCTCTGAGACAGACAGTGACACTCTCTGAGATAAACTCTGACGCTCTCTGACACTCTCTGAGACACATTCTGACACACTCTGACCCTCTCTGAGACACACTGTGACACTCTCTGACTCCCTCCGACACTCCCTGAGGAACACTGTGACGCACTCTGACAGACTGTGACACACTGTGATGCTCTCTGACCCTCTCTGGAACTCTCTTTGACACAATTTTACACTCTCCGACTCTCTCAGACACCCTCTAAGGCACACTGTGACACACTCTGACAGACTGTGACATTCTCTGACTCTCTCTGACACTCTCTGAGGCCCACTGTGAAGCTCTCTGACAGACTGTGACACACTGTCACTCTCTCCGACACTATGTGACAGACTGTGACACTCGGTGACTCTCTCTGACAATGTCTGAGAAACACTGTGACACTCTCTTCCTCTTTCTGTCACTCTCTAAAACACACTATGACACTCTCTGACTGACTGTGACCCTTTCTAAGACAAACGCTGACCATCTCTGACACTCTCTGAGACACATTGTGACACATTCTGATCCTGTCTGAGACAGACTGTGACACTCATTGACTCTCTCTGACACTCTCTGAAACACAATGTCACAATTTCTGACAGACTGTGACCCACTGTGACACTGTCTGACAGACTGTGACACACTGTGAAAACTCTTACCGTCTCTGACACTCTCTGAGACACACTGTGACACTCTCTGATGGACTATGACACACTGTGACATTCCCTGACACATTCTGACTCTCTCTGAGAGAGACTGTGACACTTTCTGAATCTCTCTACACTCTCTGAGGCCATCTGTGGCACTCCCTCACTCTTTCTGTTATTCTTCGAAGCACACTGTAACACTCTCTGACAGACTGTGACCCTCTCTGAGACAAACTCTGACCATCTCTGACACTCTCTGAGACAGACTGTAACACACTCTGACACCCTCTGAGACACATTGTAACACTCTCTGACTCTCTCTGTCACTTTGAGACACACTGTGACACATTCGGTCATCTCTGAAACTCTCTGAGACACACTGTGACACTCTCTGAGACACTGTGTCACTCTCTGAGACACACTGTGAAACTCTCTGATATACACTGTAACACTCTCTGACAGTCTCTGAGATACACCGTGACACTCTCTGACACTCTGTGACACTCTATCACTTTTTATGACACCCTAACATACACTGTGATGCTCTGTGACTCTCTCCGACACTGTCTGAGACACACTGTGACACTCTCTGACAGACTATGACACACTGTGACATTCACTGACTTTCTCTGACACTCTCTGAGACACACTGTGACACTCTCTGACAGACTGGACACACTCTGACACTCTCTGAGACAGACTGTGACACTCTCTGACGCTCTCTGACACTCTCTTAGACACACTGTGACACTCTGACACATGATGACACGCTGTGACATTCCCTGACTCTCTCCGATACTCTCTTAGATACACTGCAACATTCTCTGAGACACACTGTGACACTTTCTGACTCTCTCTGACACTCTGAGACGCACTGTAAAACTCTCCAATACTCTTTGATCCAGACTGTAACAGACTCTGACTCTCTCTGGCACTCTCTGAAGCAAACTCTGACAACTCTGACAGGCTGTGACACACTTTGACGTTCTCTGACTCTCTGATACTCTCTTAGACATACTGTGAGACTGTCTGACTCCCTCTGACACTCGCTGACGCACACTGTTACACACTCTGACAGACTGTGACAAACTGTGACACTTTCTGACAGACTGTGATACACTGTGACACTCTCAGACTCTCTCTGAAACGCTCTGATGCACACTGTGACACTGTCTGACAGACTGCGAGACACCGTGACATTCTCTGACTCTCTCTGAAACTCTCTGAGGCGCACTGTGACACTCTCTGACAGACTGTGACACACTGTCACTCACTCTGACATTCTGAGACACACTGTGACACTCTGTGACTCTCTCTGACAATGTCTGAGGCATACTATGACTCTCTCGGACTGACTGTGACACACTGTGACATTCCCTTACTCTCTCCGACATTCTCTGAGACACACTGTGACACTCTCTGAGACACACTGTGACATTCTCTGAGACACTGTGTCACTCGGTGAGACACACAGTGGACACTCTGTCACTCTCTGAGACAAACTGTGACACCCTCTGACTCTCTCTGACACTCTCTGAGGCAATCTGTGACACTCCCTCACTCTTTCTGTTATTCTCCGAGACACACTGTAACACTCTCTGACAGACGGTGACCCTCTCTGAGGCAAACTCTGACCATCTCTGACACTCACTGAGACAGACTGTAACACACTCTGACACTCTCTGAGACACATTGTAATACTCTCTGACTCTCTCTGACACTTTGAGGCACACTGCGACACATTTGGCAATCTCTGAAACTCTCTGAGACACATTGTGACATTCTCTGACTCTTTCTGTCTCTTTCGGAGACACTCTGTAACACGCTCTCACAAACTGTGACCATCTCTGAAATACTCTCTGACTCTCTCTGACACATGTAAATAAACTGTAATCTTCTCTGACAGACTGTGACACACTGTGACACTCTCTGAGACACGCTGTGCCACTCTATGACTCTATCTGACTCTCTGAGACACACTGTGACACTCTCTGAGACACACTGTGACACACTCTGACCCTCCCTGGGACAGACTGTGACACTCATTGACTCTCTCTTACACTCTCTGAAATACACTGTCACAATTTCTGACACACTGTGACATTCTCTGACAGACTGTGAAACACTGTGACACACTCTGACCATTTCTGAGACTCTCTGAGAGACAATGTGACACTCTCTGACACACTATGACACACTGTGACATTCTCTGTCTTTCTCTGGCACTGAGGCACACTGTGGCACTCTATGACAGCATGGGACAAACTGTGACATTATCTGACTCTCTCTGACACTCTGCGATACACTGTGACACTCACTGAGACACACAGTGAAACTCTCTGAATCTCTCCGATACTCTCTGACACCCTCGCTGACTCTCACTGACACACTATGAGACACACTATGACACTCTCTGACAACTGTGTCACACTGACATTCTCCGACTCCTTCTGACACTCACTTAGCCAAACTGTGATACTCTCTGACTTTCTTTAAAACTCTCTGAGGCACACTGTAACACTCTCTGACAGAATGTGGCACACGGTCACTCACTCTGACAATCTGAGGCATACTGTGACACTCTGTGACTCTCTCTGACAATTTCTGAGATACACTGTGACACTCTCTGACAGACTGTGACGCACTGTGACACTTTCTGACACTCTCGGACACTCTCTGAGACATACTATGACACTCTCTGACACATCGTGACATTCTCTGACACATCGTGACATTCTCTGAGACAATGTGACACTCTCTGAGACACACTGTGGCATTCGCTGACCCTGTCTGACACTCTCTGAGGCACTCTGTGACACTCCCGCCCTCGTTCTGTCGCTCTCTGAGACACACTGCGACACTCTCTAACAGACTGTGACCCTCTATGACACTCTCTGAGACAGACAGTGACACTCTCTGAGATAAACTCTGACGCTCTCTGACACTCTCTGAGACACATTCTGACACACTCTGACCCTCTCTGAGACACACTGTGACACTCTCTGACTCCCTCCGACACTCCCTGAGGAACACTGTGACGCACTCTGACAGACTGTGACACACTGTGATGCTCTCTGACCCTCTCTGGAACTCTCTTTGACACAATTTTACACTCTCCGACTCTCTCAGACACCCTCTAAGGCACACTGTGACACACTCTGACAGACTGTGACATTCTCTGACTCTCTCTGACACTCTCTGAGGCCCACTGTGAAGCTCTCTGACAGACTGTGACACACTGTCACTCTCTCCGACACTATGTGACAGACTGTGACACTCGGTGACTCTCTCTGACAATGTCTGAGAAACACTGTGACACTCTCTTCCTCTTTCTGTCACTCTCTAAAACACACTATGACACTCTCTGACTGACTGTGACCCTTTCTAAGACAAACGCTGACCATCTCTGACACTCTCTGAGACACATTGTGACACATTCTGATCCTGTCTGAGACAGACTGTGACACTCATTGACTCTCTCTGACACTCTCTGAAACACAATGTCACAATTTCTGACAGACTGTGACCCACTGTGACACTGTCTGACAGACTGTGACACACTGTGAAAACTCTTACCGTCTCTGACACTCTCTGAGACACACTGTGACACTCTCTGATGGACTATGACACACTGTGACATTCCCTGACACATTCTGACTCTCTCTGAGAGAGACTGTGACACTTTCTGAATCTCTCTACACTCTCTGAGGCCATCTGTGGCACTCCCTCACTCTTTCTGTTATTCTTCGAAGCACACTGTAACACTCTCTGACAGACTGTGACCCTCTCTGAGACAAACTCTGACCATCTCTGACACTCTCTGAGACAGACTGTAACACACTCTGACACCCTCTGAGACACATTGTAACACTCTCTGACTCTCTCTGTCACTTTGAGACACACTGTGACACATTCGGTCATCTCTGAAACTCTCTGAGACACACTGTGACACTCTCTGAGACACTGTGTCACTCTCTGAGACACACTGTGAAACTCTCTGATATACACTGTAACACTCTCTGACAGTCTCTGAGATACACCGTGACACTCTCTGACACTCTGTGACACTCTATCACTTTTTATGACACCCTAACATACACTGTGATGCTCTGTGACTCTCTCCGACACTGTCTGAGACACACTGTGACACTCTCTGACAGACTATGACACACTGTGACATTCACTGACTTTCTCTGACACTCTCTGAGACACACTGTGACACTCTCTGACAGACTGGACACACTCTGACACTCTCTGAGACAGACTGTGACACTCTCTGACGCTCTCTGACACTCTCTTAGACACACTGTGACACTCTGACACATGATGACACGCTCTGACATTCCCTGACTCTCTCCGATACTCTCTTAGATACACTGCAACATTCTCTGAGACACACTGTGACACTTTCTGACTCTCTCTGACACTCTGAGACGCACTGTAAAACTCTCCAATACTCTTTGATCCAGACTGTAACAGACTCTGACTCTCTCTGGCACTCTCTGAAGCAAACTCTGACAACTCTGACAGGCTGTGACACACTTTGACGTTCTCTGACTCTCTGATACTCTCTTAGACATACTGTGAGACTGTCTGACTCCCTCTGACACTCGCTGACGCACACTGTTACACACTCTGACAGACTGTGACAAACTGTGACACTTTCTGACAGACTGTGATACACTGTGACACTCTCAGACTCTCTCTGAAACGCTCTGATGCACACTGTGACACTGTCTGACAGACTGCGAGACACCGTGACATTCTCTGACTCTCTCTGAAACTCTCTGAGGCGCACTGTGACACTCTCTGACAGACTGTGACACACTGTCACTCACTCTGACATTCTGAGACACACTGTGACACTCTGTGACTCTCTCTGACAATGTCTGAGGCATACTATGACTCTCTCGGATTGACTGTGACACACTGTGACATTCCCTTACTCTCTCCGACATTCTCTGAGACACACTGTGACACTCTCTGAGACACACTGTGACATTCTCTGAGACACTGTGTCACTCGGTGAGACACACAGTGGACACTCTGTCACTCTCTGAGACAAACTGTGACACCCTCTGACTCTCTCTGACACTCTCTGAGGCAATCTGTGACACTCCCTCACTCTTTCTGATATTCTCCGAGACACACTGTAACACTCTCTGACAGACGGTGACCCTCTCTGAGGCAAACTCTGACCATCTCTGACACTCACTGAGACAGACTGTAACACACTCTGACACTCTCTGAGACACATTGTAATACTCTCTGACTCTCTCTGACACTTTGAGGCACACTGCGACACATTTGGCAATCTCTGAAACTCTCTGAGACACATTGTGACATTCTCTGACTCTTTCTGTCTCTTTCGGAGACACTCTGTAACACGCTCTCACAAACTGTGACCATCTCTGAAATACTCTCTGACTCTCTCTGACACATGTAAATAAACTGTAATCTTCTCTGACCATTTCTGAGACTCTCTGAGAGACAATGTGACACTCTCTGACACACTATGACACACTGTGACATTCTCTGTCTTTCTCTGGCACTGAGGCACACTGTGGCACTCTATGACAGCATGGGACAAACTGTGACATTATCTGACTCTCTCTGACACTCTGCGATACACTGTGACACTCACTGAGACACACAGTGAAACTCTCTGAATCTCTCCGATACTCTCTGACACCCTCGCTGACTCTCACTGACACACTATGAGACACACTATGACACTCTCTGACAACTGTGTCACACTGACATTCTCCGACTCCTTCTGACACTCACTTAGCCAAACTGTGATACTCTCTGACTTTCTTTAAAACTCTCTGAGGCACACTGTAACACTCTCTGACAGAATGTGGCACACGGTCACTCACTCTGACAATCTGAGGCATACTGTGACACTCTGTGACTCTCTCTGACAATTTCTGAGATACACTGTGACACTCTCTGACAGACTGTGACGCACTGTGACACTTTCTGACACTCTCGGACACTCTCTGAGACATACTATGACACTCTCTGACACATCGTGACATTCTCTGACACATCGTGACATTCTCTGAGACAATGTGACACTCTCTGAGACACACTGTGGCATTCGCTGACCCTGTCTGACACTCTCTGAGGCACTCTGTGACACTCCCGCCCTCGTTCTGTCGCTCTCTGAGACACACTGCGACACTCTCTAACAGACTGTGACCCTCTATGACACTCTCTGAGACAGACAGTGACACTCTCTGAGATAAACTCTGACGCTCTCTGACACTCTCTGAGACACATTCTGACACACTCTGACCCTCTCTGAGACACACTGTGACACTCTCTGACTCCCTCCGACACTCCCTGAGGAACACTGTGACGCACTCTGACAGACTGTGACACACTGTGATGCTCTCTGACCCTCTCTGGAACTCTCTTTGACACAATTTTACACTCTCCGACTCTCTCAGACACCCTCTAAGGCACACTGTGACACACTCTGACAGACTGTGACATTCTCTGACTCTCTCTGACACTCTCTGAGGCCCACTGTGAAGCTCTCTGACAGACTGTGACACACTGTCACTCTCTCCGACACTATGTGACAGACTGTGACACTCGGTGACTCTCTCTGACAATGTCTGAGAAACACTGTGACACTCTCTTCCTCTTTCTGTCACTCTCTAAAACACACTATGACACTCTCTGACTGACTGTGACCCTTTCTAAGACAAACGCTGACCATCTCTGACACTCTCTGAGACACATTGTGACACATTCTGATCCTGTCTGAGACAGACTGTGACACTCATTGACTCTCTCTGACACTCTCTGAAACACAATGTCACAATTTCTGACAGACTGTGACCCACTGTGACACTGTCTGACAGACTGTGACACACTGTGAAAACTCTTACCGTCTCTGACACTCTCTGAGACACACTGTGACACTCTCTGATGGACTATGACACACTGTGACATTCCCTGACACATTCTGACTCTCTCTGAGAGAGACTGTGACACTTTCTGCATCTCTTCTCACACTCTCTTAGAGACACTGTGACACTCTCTGAGACACACAGTCAAACTGTCTAAACCTCTCCGATACTCACTGTAACACTCTCTGACTCACTCTGACAATCTCTGAGACAAACTGTGACACTCTCCGATTTTCTATGACACCCTCTGAGGCACACTGTGGCACTCACTGACAGATTGTGACACACTGTGACATTCCCTGACTCTCTCCGACACTCTCTTAGATACAATGTGACACTCTCTGACGCCCTCCGACACTCCCTGAGGCACACTGTGACACACTCAGACAGACTGTGACATATCATGACACTCTCTGACAGACTGTGATACTCTGTGACACTCTCTGACCCTCTCTGACACTCTCTGAGACACGCTGTGACACTCTCTGACAGACTGTGATACTCTGTGACACTCTCTGAACCTCTCTGACACTCTCTGAGGCACACTGTGACACTCAGCACGTGACACACCGTGACATTCTCTGACTTTCCTGTACACAGTGTGACACTTTCTGACATTCTGACTCTGTGACACTCTGTGCCACTCTCTGAAGCACACTGTGACCCTGTCTGACTCACTGTGGAACTCTCCTACACATTGTGACACTCTCTGACTCTTTCTGTCTCTTTCTGAGACACTCTGTAACACTGTCTCACAGACTGTGACCATCTCTGAGATATTCTCTGACTCTCTCTGACACACACGGAAATACACTATAATCTTCTCTGACAGACTGTGACACACTGTGACACTCTCTGAGACTTACTGTGCCAATCTATGACTCTCTGAGATACACTGTGACACTCTCTGAGACAGGTGAAACTCTCTGAACCTCTCCGATACTCACTGTAACACTCTCTGACTCTCTCTGACACTCTCTGAGACACACTGTGACACTCTCTGATTCTCTATGACACTCTCTTAGACACACTGTGACACTCTCTGGCTCCCTCCGACACTCCCTGAGGAAGACTGTGACATACTCTTACTAGACTGTGACACACTGTGACACTCTCTAGACATGCTGTGCCACTCTCTGACTCTCTGAGACTCACTGTAACACTCTCTGAGACACACTGTGCCGCTCTCTGAGACACACTGTGACACACTCTGACCCTCGCTGAGACAGACTGTGACACTCATTGACTCTCTCTTACACTCTCTGAAACACACTGTCACAATTTCTGA
Source organism: Hemiscyllium ocellatum (assembly GCF_020745735.1). Classification (NCBI taxonomy): domain Eukaryota; kingdom Metazoa; phylum Chordata; class Chondrichthyes; order Orectolobiformes; family Hemiscylliidae; genus Hemiscyllium; species Hemiscyllium ocellatum. Next base: position 1,458,145 of record NW_026867726.1, on the reverse strand, counting down.
CACACTGTGACATTCTCTGACAGACTGTGAAACACTGTGACCCTCTGACCATTTCTGAGATTCTCTGAGACACGATGTGACACTCTCTGACAGACGATGACACACTGTGACATTCTGTGACTTTCTCTGGCACCAAGGCCCACTGTGACACTCTATGACAGCATGTGACACACTGTGACATGGTCTGACTCTCTCTGACATTCTCTTAGACACACTGTGACACTCTCTGCGATAGACTGTGACATTTTCTGACTCTCTCTGACACTCTGAGATACACTGTGACACTCTCTGAGACATATTTTAAAATCTCTGAACCTCTCCGATAATCACTGTGACTCTATCTGACTCTCTGAGATACACTGTGACACTCTCTGAGACACACAGTGAAACTCTCTGAACCTCCCCAATACTCACTGTGACACTCTCTGACACACACTGTGACACACTGTGACATTCTCCGACTCATTCTGACACTCTCTTAGCCAAACTGTGACACTCTGTGACTCTGCGTAAAACTCTCTGAGGCACACTGTCACACTCTCTGACAGACTGTGACACACGGTCACTCTCTCTCTGACACTCTGAGGCATACTGTGACACTCGGTGACTCTCTCTGGCAGACTGTGACGCACTGTGTCACTCTCAGACCCTCTCTGAGACATGCTACGACACTCTTTGCCACACTGTGACACTCTCTGACACATCGTGACATTCTCTGAGACAATGTGACACTCTCTGAGACACACTGTGGTATTCGCTGACCCTCTCTGAGGCACTCTGTGACATTCTCTCCCTCGTACAGTCACTTTCTGAGACACATTGCAACACTCTCTAACAGTGTGTGACCCTGTATGACACTTTCTGAGACAGACTGTGACCCTCTCTGAGATAAACCCTGACCCTCTCTGAGACACATTCTGACACACTCTGAGACAAACTGTGTCACTCTCTGTTTCTCTCTAACACATTCTGACTCTCTCTGAAACACACTATCACAATTTCTGACAGATTGAGACAAACAGCCACACTCTCTGACAGACTGTGACACACTGTGTCGCTCGCTGACAGACTGTGACACACTCTGACACTCTCTGAGACAGACTGTGACACTCTCTGACGCTCTCTGACACTCTCCTAGACACACTGTGACACTCTCTGACACATGATGACACACTGTGACATTATCTGACTCTCTCCAACAATCTCTTAGACACACTGCAACACTCTCTGAGACACACTGTGATACTTTCTGACTCTCTCTGACACTCTGAGACGCACTGTAAAAATCACCGATACTCTCTGATACAGACTGTAACAGTCTCTGACTCTCTCTGGCACTCTCTGAGGCACACTGTGACACACTCTGACAGACTGTGACACACTGTTATTCTCTCTGACACTCTGAGACACCCCTGACACTCTGAATCTCTCTGACAATGTCTGAAGCATACTATGACGCTCTCGGACTGACTGTGACTCACTGTGACGTTCCCTGACTCTCTCCGACACTCTCTTAGACACACTGCGACACTCTCTTAGACACACTGCGACACTCTCTGACAGACTGTGACACACTATGACATTCTCTGACTCTCTCTGATACTCTCTTAGACACAATGTGACACTCTCTGACTCTCTCCGACACTCCCTGAGGCTCACTGTGACACACTCTGACAGACTGTGACATACTGTGGCACTCTCTGATCCTCTCTGACACCCTCTGACAGACTATGACACTTACATTCTTTGACGTTCTCTGACGCTCACTGAGGCACACTGCGACACTTTCTGAAACTCTGCCTCTCTGAGACACACTGTGGCACTCTCTGACAATCTCTGAAGCACACTGTGACACTGTCTGACTCACTGTGAAACTCTCCTACACATTGTGAAATTATCTGAGACATTGTGATACTCTCGGAGACACACTGTGGCACTCACTGACCCTCTCTGAGACACACTGTAACACTCTCTGAAAGACTGAGACACTCTCTGACCCTCTCTGGGACAGACTGTGACCCTCCATGAGACAAATTCTGACCATCTCTGACACTATCTGAGACACACTGAGAAACACACGGACCCGCCATGAGACAGATTGGGACACTCATTGACTCTCTCCGACACTCTGTGAAACACACCGAGACACTCTGAAACACACTGTGAAACACTATGACACTCTCCGACATACTGTGACACTCTCTGACTGACTATGGCACTCTCTGAGACACGGTGACATTCTCTGAGACACTGTGACACTATATGAGACACACAGTGACACTTTCTGCCTCTCTCTTGCTCTCTGACACACACTGTGACATTTCTGAGACACACTGTGACATTCTCTGAGACACTGTGTCACACTCTGAGACACAAAGTGGACTCTCTGTCACTCTCTGAGACACACAGTGGACTCTCTGTCACTCTCTGAGACAGACTGTGACACTCTCTGAATCTCTCTGACACTCTCTGAGGCAATCTATGACACTCCCTCACTCTTTCTGTTATTCTCTGAGACACACTGTAATACTCTCTGACGGATGTGACCCTCTCTAATACTCTCTGAGACAGACTGTGACCCTCTCTGAGACAAACTCTGACTATCTCTGACACTCTCTGACACACACTGTGACACACTCTGACCCTCCCTGAGACAGACTGTGACACTCATTGACTCTCTCTGACACTCTCTGAGACACACTATTACACTCTGACAACTGTGACATACTGTGTCATTCTCCGACTCTCTCTCATACTCTCTTAGCCAAACTGTCACACTCTCTTACTCTCTCTGAGGCATAATGTGACACTCTCTGACAGACTGTGACACACGGTCACTCTCTCTGACACTCTAAGGCATACTGTGACACTCTGTGACTCTCTCTGACAATGTCCAAGATACACTGTGGCACCCTCTGACAGACTGTGACAGACTGGGACACACTGTGCCACTCTCTGACACTCTCCGAGACATACTATGACATTCTCTGACACATCGTGACATTCTCTGAGACAATGTGACACTCTCTGAGACACACTGTGGTATTCGCTGACACTCTCTGAGGCACTCTATGGCATTCGCTGACCCTCTCTGACACTCTCTGAGGCAGTCTGTGACATTCTCTCCCTCGTACTGTCACTCTCTGAGTCACATTACAGCATTTTCTAAGAGAATGTGCCCCTGTATGGCACTCTCTGAGACAGACTGTGACCCTCTCTCTGAGACACATTCTGACCCACTCTAACCCTCTCTGAGACAAACTGACACTCCCTGACTCTCTCTACCACTCTCCGACACTCTCTGAAACACACTATCTCAATTTCTGACAGATTGACACAAACAGTGACACTCTCTGACAGACTGTGACACACTGTGTGGTTCTCTTATCCTCTCTGAAACTCTCTTTCACACAATTTGACACTCTCTGACGCTCTCTGAAACCCTCTGATGCACACTGTGACACTCTCTGGCTGACTGTGACATTCTCTGACTCTCTCTGACACGCTCTGAGGCCCACCTGTGAAGATCTCTGACGGACTGTGACACACTGTCACTCTCTCTGACACTATGAGACAGACTGTGAATCTCTGTTAGTCTCTCTGACAATGTCTGAGATGCACCGTGACTCTCTCTGACAGACTGTCACACACTCTGACACTCTCTGAGACTCTCTGAGAAACACTGTGACAATCTCACCCTCTTTCTTTCATGCTCTAAGACACACTATGACACTTTCTGACAGACTGTGACCCTCCCTGACACTCTCTGAGACAGACTGTGACCCTCTCTGAGACAAACTCTGACACTCTCTGAGACACATTGTGACACATTTTGATCCTCTCTGAGACAGACTGCGACACTCATTGACTCTCTCTGACACTCTCTGAAACACACTGTAACGATTTCTGACAGACTGTGACACACTGTGAAAACTCTTACATTCTCTGACACTCTCTGAGAAACACTGTGACACTCTCTGACAGACTGTGACACACTCTGGCCCTCTCTGAGACAGACAGTGACAGTTGCTGACAGACTGTGACACACTGTGACATTCCCTGACTTTCTCTGACACTCTGTGAGACACACTGTGACACTCTCTGACAGACTGTGACACACTCTGACACTCTCTGACACAGATTGTGACACTCTCTGTCGCTCTCTGACACTTTCTCAGACACACTCTGACACTCTCTGACAGAATGTGACACACTGTGACACTCTCTGGGACAGACTGTGACACTCCCTGACGCTCTCTGACAATCTCTTAGACACACTGTAACACTCTCTGACACATGATGACACGCTGTGACATTCCCTGACTCTCTTAGACACACTGCAACACTCTCTGAAACACACTGTGACACTTTCTGACTCTCTCTGACACTCTGATACACACTGTAAAAATCTCCAATACTCTCTGATACTGACTGTAACAGTCTCTGACTCTCTCTGGCACTCTCTGAGGCATACTCTGACCAACCCTGACAGACTGTGACACACTATGACATTCCCTGACTCTCTGCGACACTCTCCTAGGTACCCTGCGACACTCTCTGAGGCACATGGTGACACTCACTGAAAGATTGTGACACACTGTGACATTCTCTGACTCACGCTGACACTCTCTTAGACACAATGTGACACACTCTGACTCACTCTGACACTCCGTGAGGCACACTGTAACACACTCTGACACACTGTGACACTCTACTACAGACCGCGATACGCTGTGACACTCTCTGACCCTCTCTGACCCTCTCTGAGACACTCCCTGACAGACTATGACACACTGTTACATTCTCTGACTTTCTCTGACACTCACTGAGGCACACTGTGACACTCTGACAGCACGTGACACACCGAAACATTCTCTGACTCTCTCTGACACGCTCGTAGACACACTGTGACATTTTCTGACACTCCGACTCTCTGAGACACACTGTGACTCTCTCTGACACTCTCTGAGACGATCTGTGACACTCCCTCACTCTTTCTGTTATTCTCTGAGACACACTGTAACACTCTCTACAGACTGTGACCCTCTCGGAGACAAGCTCTGACCATCTCTGACACTCTCTGAGACAGGCTGTAACACACTCTGACACTCTCTGAGACTCATTCCAACACTCCCTGACACTCTCTGACACTTTGAGACACACTGTGACACATTCGGCCATCTCTGAATCTCTGAGACACATTGTGACACTCTCTGACTCTTAGTGTCACTTTCTGAGACACTCTATAACACTCGCTCACAGACTGTGACCATCTCTGAGATATTCTCTGACTCTCTCTGACAGATTCGGAAATACACTGTAATCTTCTCTGACAGAGTGTGACACACTGTGATACTCTGTGAGACATGCTGTGCCACTCTCTGACTCTCTGAGACAGACTGTGACACTCTCTGACAATCTCTTAGACACACTGTAACACTCTCTGACACATGATGACATGCTGTGACATTCCCTGACTCTCTTAGACACACTGCAACACTCTCTGAAACACACTGTGACACTTTCTGACTATCTCTGACACTCTGAGACACACTGTAAAAATCTCCAATCCTCTCTGATACTGACTGTAACAGTCTCTGACTCTCTCTGGCACTCTCTGAGGCATACTCTGACCAACCCTGACAGACTGTGACACACTGTGACATTCCCTGACTCTCTGCGACACTCTCTTAGATACCCTGCGACACTCTCTGAGGCACACGGTGACACTCGCTGAAAGATTGTGACACACTGTGATATTCTCTGACTCACGCTGACACTCTTAGACACAATGTGACACACTCTGACTCCCTCTGACACTCCGTGAGGCACACTGTGACACACTCTGACACACTGTGACACTCTACGACAGACCGCGATACGCTGTGACACTCTCGGACCCTCTCTGACCCTCTCTGAGACACGCTGAGACACTCCCTGACAGACTATGACACACTGTTACATTCTCTGACTTTCTCTGACACTCGCTGAGGCACACTGTGACACTCTCTGACAGCACGTGACACACCGAAACATTCTCTGACTCTCTCTCTGACACGCTCGTAGACACACTGTGACATTTTCTGACACTCCGACTCTCTGAGACACACTGTGACTCTCTCTGACACTCTCCGAGGCGATCTGTGACACTCCCTCACTCTTTCTGTTATTCTCTGAGACACACTGTAACACTCTCTACAGACTGTGACCCTCTCGGAGACAAGCTCTGACCATCTCTGACACTCTCTGAGACAGGCTGTAACACACTCTGACACTCTCTGAGACGCATTCCAACACTCCCTGACACTCTCTGACACATTGAGACACAGTGTGACACATTCAGCCATCTCTGAAACTCTGAGACACATTGTGACACTCTCTGACTCTTAGTGTCACTTTCTGAGACACTCTGTAACACTCGCTCACAGACTGTGACCATCTCTGAGATATTCTCTGACTCTCTCTGACAGATTCGGAAATACACTGTAATCTTCTCTGACAGAGTGTAACACACTGTGATACTCTGTGAGACATGCTGTGCCAGTCTCTGACTCTCTGAGACTAACTGTGACACTCTCTGAGACACACAATGACACTGTCCGACTCTATCTGGCTCTCTCAGACACACTGTGAAACTCTATGAGACACACTGTGACACACTCTGGGCCTCCCTGAAACAGACTGTGACACTCATCGACTCTCTCTTACACTCTCTGAAACACTGTCACAATTTCTGACACACTGTGACACTGTTTGACAGACTGTGACACACTGTGAAAACTCTTACATCCTCTGACACTCTCTGAGAAACACTGTGACACTCTCTGACAGACTGTGACACACTGTGACATTCTTTGACTTTCTCTGGCACTGAGGCACACTGTAACACTCTATGAAAACATGTGACACACTGTGACATTATCTGACTCTCTCTGACACTCTCTTAAACACACTGTGACACTCTTTGACTCTCTCTGACACTCTCTGAAACCAACTGTCGCAATTTCTGACAGATTGAGACAAACTGCGACACACTCTGACAGACTGTGACACACTGTGACGCTCTCTGACCAACTCTGAAACTCTCTTCGGCACACTGTGACACGCTCTGACAGACTGTGACATTCTCTGACTCTCTCTGACAATCTCTGAGGCCCACTGTGAAGCTCTGTGACAGACTGTGACACACTGTCACTCTCTCTGACGCCATGAGAAAGACTGTGACACTCGGTGACTCTCTCTGACAATGTCTGAGATACATTGTGACTCTCTCTGGCAGACTTTGACACTCTCTGACACTCTCTGACACTCGCTGAGAAACACTGTGACAATCTCACCCTCTTTCTGCCATGCTCTAAGACACATTATGACACTCTCTGACAGACAGTGATCCTCCCTGACAATCTCTGAGACAGACTGTGACCCTCTCTGAGACAAACTCTGACCATCTCTGATCCTCCCTGAGACAGACTGTGACACTCATTGACTCTTTCTGACACTCTCTGAAACACACTGTCACAATTTCTGACAGACTGTGACAAACTGTGACACTCTCCGACACTCGATGAAACACATTGTAACAATTTCTGACAGACTGTGACCCATTGTGAGACTGTCTGACAGACTGTGACACACTGTGAAAACTCTTACCTTCTCTGACACTCTCTGAGACACTGTGACACTGTCTGACAGACTATGACACACTGTGACATTCGTCGACTTTCTCTGACACTCTCTGTGACACACTGTTTCACTCTCTGACACATGATAACACACTGTGACATTCCCTGACTCTCTCCGATACTCTCTTAGACGCACTGCAACACTCTCTGAGACACACTGTGACACTTTCTGACTCTCTCTGACACTGAGACACACTGTAAAAATCTCCAATAATCTCTGATACGGACTGTAACAGTCTCCGAATCTCTCTGGCACTCTCTGAGGCACAATCTGACAAACTCTGACAGACTGCGACACACTGTGACATTCTCTGACTCTCTCTGAAACTCTCTGAGGTACACTCTCACACTCTCGGACTCTCTCAGACACACTGTGACACGTTCGGACACTCCGACTCTCTGAGGCACACTGTGACACTCTCTGACACTCTCTGAGACACACTGAGACACTGTCTGACTCACTGTGAAACTCTCTTACACATCGTGAAATTCTCTGAGATATTGTGATACTCTCGGAGACACACTGTGGCACTCACTGGCCCGCTCTGACCCTCTCTGAGACACACTGTAACACTCTCTGACAGACTGTGACCCTCTCTGACACTCTCTAGGACAGACTGTGACTCTCCATGAGACAAACTCTGACCATCTCTGACACTATCTGAGACACACTGAGAAACACACGGACCCTCCATGAGACAGATTGGGACACTCATTGACTCTCTCCGACATGCTGTGAAGCACACCGAGACACTCTGAAACACACTGTGACACTCTATGACACACTCTGACACACTGTGACACTCTCTGACGGACTATGACACTCTCTGACACACTGTGACACTCTCTGACTGACTATGACCCTCTCTGAGACACGGTGACATACTCTGAGACACGGTGACCCTTTATGCGACACACTGTGACACTTTCTGCCTCGCTCTGGCTCTCTGAGACACATTGTGATACTCTCTGAGACACACTGACATTCTCTGAGACACTGTGCCACTCTCTGAGACACACAGTGGACTCTCTGTCACTCTCTGAGACAGACTGTGACACTCTCTGACTCTCAGTGACACTCTCTGAGACACACTGTGACACTGTCTGACTCACTGTGAAACTCACTGCTGTCTCACAGCGCCTGAGACCCGGGTTTAATTCCCGACTTAGGCGACTGACTGTGTGGAGTTTGTACGTTCTCCCCGTGTCTGCGTGGGTTCCCTCCGGGTGCTCCGGTTTCCTCCCACAGTCCAAAGATGTGCGGGTCAGGTGAATTGGCCATGCGAAATTGCCCGTAGTGTTAGGTAAGGGGTAAATGTAGGGGTATGGGTAGGTTGCCCTTCGGTGAGTCGGTGTGGACTTGTTAGCCCGAAGGGCCTGTTTCCACACTGTAAGTAATCTAAAATCTAATCTCTCTGAGGCAATCTGTGAAACTCCCTCCCTCTTTCTGTTATTCTCGGAGACACACTGGAACACTCTCTGACAGACTGTGACCCTCTCTGAAACAAACTCTGACCATCTCTGACACTCTCTGAGACAGACTGTAACACACTCTGACATTCTCTGAGACACATTGTAACACTCTCTGACTCTCTCTGACACTTTGAGAAACACTGTAACACATTTGGCCATCTCTGAAACTCTCTGAGACACATTGTGACACTCTCTGAATCTTTCTATCACTTTCTGCGTCACTCTGTAACACTCTTTCGCATACTGTGACCATCTCTGAGATATTCTCTGCCTCTCTCTGACACACTCGGAAATAAAATGTAATCTTCTTTGACAGACTGTGACACACTGTGACACTCTCTGAGACACACTGTGACACTCGCTGACTCTATCTGGCTCTCTGAGACACACTGTGACACACTCTGACCCTCCCTGAGACAGATTGTGACCCTCATTGTCTCTCTTTTACACTCTCTGAAACACACTGCCACAATTTCTGACACACTGTGACACTCTCTGACAGACTATGACACACTGTGACATTCTCTGACATTCTCTGGCTCTGAGGCACACTGTGACTCTCTCTGACAGACTGCAACACACTGTGACTCTCTTTGACACTCTCTTAAGCACACTGTGACACTCTCTGCGACACGCTGTGTCACTTTCTGACTCTCTTTGTCTCTCTGAGATACACTGTGACACTCTCTGAGACACACAGTGAAACTCTCTGAACCTCTCCGATACTCACTGTGACTCTCTCTGACTCGCTGAGATACACTGTGACACTCTCTGAGACACACAGTAAAACTCTCTGAACCTCTTCAATACTCACTGTGACACTCTCTTACTCCCTCTGAGGCAAACCGTGACACTCTCTGACAGACTGTGGCACACTGTGATATTCTCTGACTCTCTCTGACACTCACTTAGACACACTGTGACACTCTCTGACTCTCTCTGAAACTCTCTGAGGCACACTGTGACACTCTCTGACAGACTGTGACACACTGTCACTTTCTGTGACACTCTGAGGCATTCATTGACACTCTGTGACTCTATCTGACAATGTCTGAGATACACTGTGACACTCACTGACAGACTGTGACATACTGTGACACACTCTGACACACATTGACACTCTCTGACACACTGTTACACTCTGACACACTCTGAGACACACTATGACATTCTCTGAGACAATGTGACACTCTCTGAGACACACTGTGGCATTCGCCGACCCTCTCTGACACTCTCTGAGGCACTCTGTGACACTCTCTCCTTTGTTCTGTCACTTCCTGAGACACACTGCGACACTCCCTAACAGACTGTGATCCTCTATGACACTCTCTGAGACAGACTGTGACCCTCTCTAAAATAAACTCTGACGCTCTCTCTGACTCTCTGAGACACATTCTGAAACACTCTGACTCTCTCTGAGACAAACAACGACACTCTCTGACAGAATGTGACACACTGTGACGCTCTCTGACCCTCTCTGAAACTCTCTTTGACACAATTTGACACTCTCTGACAATCTGTGAGGCCCACTGTGAAGCTCTCTGACAGACTATGACACACTGTCACTCTCTCTGACATTCTGAGACACACTGTGACACTCGGTGACTCTCTCTGACAATGTCTGAGATACACTGTGATTCTCTGACAGACTGTGACACATTGTGACACTCTCTAACTCTCTATGAGAAACACTGTGACACTCTCTCCCTCTTTCTGTCACGCTCTAAGACCCAATATGACACTCTCTGACAGACTGTGACCCTCCCTGACATTCTCTGAGACAGACTGTGACCCACTGTGAGACACAGTGAAACCCTCTGAACCTCTCCGATACTCACTGAAACACTATCTGACTCTCTCTGACACTCTCTGAGACACGCTGTGACACTCTCTGACAGACTGTGACACACTGTTTCATTCTCTGCCTTTCTCTGGCACTCACCGAGGCACACTGTGACACACTCTGACAGCACGTGACACGCTGTGACATTCTCTGACTCTCTCTTAGACTCGCTGTGACACGTTCTGACACTCTGACTCTCTGAGTCACTCTGTGACACTCTGTGACACTCTGTGACACTCTCTGAAGCACACTGTGACATGCCTGACTCACTGTGAAACTCTCCTACACATCGTGAAATTCTCTGAGACATTGTGATACTCTCGGAGACACACTGTGGCACTCACTGACCCTCTCTGACACTCTCTGAGACACACTGTGACACTTTCTGACTCTATCTGGCTCTCTGAGACACACTGTGACACTCTCTGAGACACACTCTGACCCTTGCAGAGACAGACTGTGACATTCGTTGACTTTCTCTTACACTTTCTGAAACACACTGTCAGAATTTCTGACACACTGTGACACGCTCTGACAGACTGAGACACAATGTGACACTCTCTGACCGACTATGACACACTGTGACATTCTCTGACTTTCTCTGGAACTGAGGCACACTGTGACACTCTCTGATTCTCTATGACATTCTCTTAGACACATTGTGACACTCTCCGGCTCCCTCTGACACTCCCTGAGGAACAATGTGACACAATCTGATTAGACTGTGACACACTGTGACACTCTCTGAGACATGCTGTGCCACTCTCTGACTATCTGGGGCTCACTGTGATACTCTCTGAGACTCACTGTGACACTCTCTGACTCTATCTGGCTCTCTGAGACAAACTGTGACACTCGCTGAGACGCACTATGACACACTCTGACCCTCGCTGAGACAGAATGCGACATTCATTGACTCTCTCTTATACTCTCTGAAACACACTGTCACAATATCGGACACACTGTGACATGCTCTGACAGACTGAGACACAATGTGACACTCTCTGACCGACTATGACACACTGTGACATTCTCTGACTTTCTCTGGCACTGAGGCACACTGTGATACTCTATGACAGCATGTGACACACTGTGACATTATCTGACTCTCTCTGACACTCTCTTAGACACACTGAACACTCCCTGCACACACAGTGACATTTTCTGACTCTCTCTGACTCTCTGAGATACAGTACGACACTCTCTGAGACACACATTGAAACTCTCTGAACCTCTCTCATACTCACTGTGACACTCTCTGACACTCTCTGACACTCTCTCAGAAACACTGTGACACACTGTGACATTCTCGACTCTCTCTGACACTCTCTTAGCCAAACTGCGACACTCTCTGACTCACTCTAAAACTCTCTGAGGCACACTGTGACACTCTCTGACAGACTGTGACACACGGTCACTCTCTCTGACACTCTGAGGCATACTGTGACACTCGGTGACTCTCTCTGACAATGTCTGAGATACACTGTGACACTCTCTGACAGACTGTGACATAATGTGACACTCTCTGAGAAGCTCTGAGACATGCTATGACATTCTATGACACACTGTGACACTCTCTGACACACTGCGACACTATCTGACACATCGTGACATTCTCTGAGACAATGTGACACTCTCTGATACACACTGTGGCGTTCGCTCACCTTCTCTGACACTCTCTGAGGCACTCTGTGACACACTCTCCCTCGTACTGTCACTCTCTGAGACACATTGCAACACTCTCTAACAGACTGTGACCCTGCATGACACTTTCTGAGACAGACTGTGACCCTCTCTGAGATAAATCCTGACCCTCTCTTGGACAAATTGTGACACACTCTGACCCTCTCTGAGACAAACTGTGACACTCTCTGATTCTCTCTCACACTCTCTGACACTCTGAAACACACTATCACAATTTCTGACATATTGAGACAAACAGCGACACTCGCTGACAGACTGTGACACACTGTGACGCTCTCTGACAGACTGTGAAAAACTCTGACCCTTTCTGAGACAGACTGTGACACTCTCTGACACTCTCTTAGACACACTGTGGCACTCTCTGACACATGATGACACGCTGTGACATTCCCTGACTCTCTCCGATGCTCTCTTAGACACACTGCAACACTCTCTGAGATACACTGTGGCGCTCTCTGACTCTCTCTGACACTCTGAGACACACTGTAAAAATCCCCAATACTCTCTGATACTAACTGTAATAGTCTCTGACTCTCTCTGGCACTCTCTGAGGCACACTCTGACAAACCTTGACAGACTGTGACACACTGTGACACTCTCGGACAGGCTGTGATACACTGTGACACTCTCTGACCCTCTCTGATACCCTCTGACAGACTATGACACACTGTTACATTCTCTGACTTTCTCTGACGCTCACTGAGGCACACTGTGACACTTTCTGACACTCTGACTCTCTGAGACACACTGTGACACTCTCTGACACTCTCTGAAGCACACTGAGACACTGTCTGACTCACTGTGAAACTCTTCTACACATCGTGAAATTCTCTGAGACAATGTGATACTCTCGGAGAAACACTGTGGCACTCACTGACCATCTCTGAGACACACTGTAACAATCTCTGACAGACTGTGACCCTCTATGACACTCTCTGGGACAGACTGTAACTCTCCATGTGACAAAATCTGTCCATCTCTGACACTCTCTGAGACACACTGAGAAACACACGGACCCTCCATGAGACAGACTGGGACACTCATTGACTCTCTCCGACACTCTGTGAAGCACGCCGAGACACTCTGAAACACACTGTGACACAATATGACACTCTCTGACACACTGTGACACTCTCTGACTGACTAAGACACTCTCTGAGACACGGTGACATTCTCTGAGACACTGTGACACTCTATAAGACACACTGTGATACTTTCTGTCTCGCTCTGGCTCTCTGAGACACACTGTGACACTCTCTCAGACACACTGTGACATTCACTGAGACACTGTGTCACTCTCTGAGACACACTGTGTCCTCTGTGACACTCTCTGAGACAGACTGTGATACTCTCTGACTCTCTCTGACACGCTCTGAGGCAATCTGTGAGAATCCCTCACTCTTTCTGTTATTCTCTGAGACACACTGTAACACTCTCTGACAGACTGCGACCCTCTCTGAGACAAACTCTGCCCATCTCTGACCCTTCCTGAGACAGACTGTAACAACTATGACGCTCTCTGAGACACATTTTAACACTCTCTGACTCTCTCTGACACTTTGAGACACACTGTAACACATTCGTCCATCTCCGAAACTCTCTGAGCCACATTGTGATACTCTCTGACTCTTTCTGAGACACTCTGTAACAGTCTCTCACAGACTGTGACCATCTCTGAGATATTCTCTGACTCTCTCTGACACACTCGGAAATACACTGTAATCTTCTCTGACAGACTGTGACACACTGTGACAATCTCTGAGACATACTGTGCCACTCTCTGACTCTCTCTCTGACTCTCTGCGATACACTGTGGCACTCTCTGAGACACACATTGAAACTCTCTGAACCTCTCTGATACTCACTGTAACACTCTCTGACTCTCTCTGACACTCTCTGAGACACACTGTGACACTCTCTGACACCCTCCGACACTCCCCGAGAAACACTGTGACGCACTCTGACAGGCTGTGACTCACTGTGACGCTCTCTGACCCTCTCTGAAACTCTCTTTGACACAATCTGACACATTATGACTCTCTCTGACACCCTCTGAGGCACACTGTGACACTCACTGACAGACTGTGACATTCTCTGACTCTCTCTGAGGCCCATTGTGAAGCTCTCTGACAGACTGTGACACACTGTCACTCTCTCTAAAACTCTCTGAGGCACACTGTGACACTCTCTGACAGACTGTGACACACGGTCACTCTCTCTGACACTCTGAGGCATACTGTGACAGTCTGTGACTCTCTCTGACAATGTATGAGATACACTGTGACTCTCTCTGACAGACTGTGACACACTGTGACACGCTCTGGCGCACTCTGTGAAACTATCTCCCTCTTTCAGTCACTCGCTGAGACACATTGTAACACTCTCTGACAGACTGTGACCCTCTCTGACACTCTCTGAGACAAACTCTGACCATCTCTGACACTCTCTGAGAAACACTGTGACACACTATGACACTTTCTGACAGACTGTGACCCTCCCTGACACTCTCTGAGACAGACTGTGACCCTCTCTGAGACATCTCTGACACTCTCTGAGACCCGTTGTGACACACTCTGACCCTCCCTGAGACAGATTGTGACACGCACTGACTCTCTCTGACACTCGCTGAAACACACTGTAACACTGTCTGACTCTCTCTGACGTTCTCTTAGACACACTGTGACACTCTCTTAGACACACTGTGACACTCTCTGACTCTGGGAAACTCTGTGTGGCACACTGTGACACTCTCTGACAGACTGTGACACACTGTGACGCGCTCTGACACTCTCTGAGGCACTCTGTGACACTATCTCCTCTTTCAGTCACTCGCTGAGACACACTGTAACACTCTCTGACAGACTGTGACCCGCTCTGAGACAAACTCTGACCATCTCTGACACTTTCTGAGACACATTGCGACGCACTCTGACACTCCCTGAGACAGACTGGGACACTCATAGAATCTCTCTGACACTCTGTGAAACACACCGAGACACTCTGAAACATACTGTGACACACTACGACACTCTCTCCCATACTATGACCCTCTCTGAGACAAACTCTGACCATCTCTGACACTCTCTGAGAAACACTGTGACACACTATGACACTTTCTGACAGACTGTGACCCTCCCTGACACTCTGAGACAGACTGTGACCCTCTCTGAGACATCTCTGACACTCTCTGAGACCCGTTGTGACACACTCTGACCCTCCCTGAGACAGATTGTGACACGCACTGACTCTCTCTGACACTCGCTGAAACACACTGTAACACTGTCTGACTCTCTCTGACGTTCTCTTAGACACACTGTGACACTCTCTTAGACACACTGTGACACTCTCTGACTCTGGGAAACTCTGTGTGGCACACTGTGACACTCTCTGACAGACTGTGACACACTGTGACGCGCTCTGACACTCTCTGAGGCACTCTGTGACACTATCTCCTCTTTCAGTCACTCGCTGAGACACACTGTAACACTCTCTGACAGACTGTGACCCGCTCTGAGACAAACTCTGACCATCTCTGACACTTTCTGAGACACATTGCGACGCACTCTGACACTCCCTGAGACAGACTGGGACACTCATAGACTCTCTCTGACACTCTGTGAAACACACCGAGACACTCTGAAACACACTGTGACACACTACGACACTCTCTCCCATACTATGACCCTCTCTGAGACAAACTCTGACCATCTCTGACACTCTCTGAGAAACACTGTGACAATCTCTCCCTCTTTCTGTCATGCTCTAAGACACACTATGACACTCTCTGACAGACTGTGACGCTCCCTGACACTCTCTGAGACAGACTGTGACCCTCTCTGAGACACCTCTGTCACTCTCTGAGACACATTGTGACACACTCTGACCCTCCCTGAGACAGACTGTGACACGCACTGACTCTCTCTGACACTCGCTGAAACACACTGTAACACTCTCTGACAGACTGTGACACACTGTGAAAACTATTCCCTTTTTGACACTCTCTGAGACACACTGTGACACTGTCTGACTCTCTGACATTCTCTTAGACACACTGTGACACTCTCTGCGACACACTGTGACACTTTCTGACTCTCTCTGACTCTCTGAGATACACTGTTACACTCTCTGAGACATACAGTGAAACTCTCCGAACCTCTCCGATACTCACTGTGACTCTCTCTCTGACAGTCTCTTAGCCAAACTGTGACACTCTCTGACTCTCTCATAAATTCTCTGTGGCACACTGTGACACTGTCTGACAGACTGTGACACACTGTGACGCGCTCTCACACTCTCTGAGGCACTCTGTGGCACTATCTCCTCTTTCAGTCACTCGCTGAGACACACTGTAACACTCTCTGACAGACTGTGACCCGTTCTGAGACAAACTCTGACCATCTCTGACACTTTCTGAGACACGCTGTGACACACTCTGACCCTCCCTGCGACAGACTGTGGCACTCATTGACTCTCTCTGACACTCTCTAAAACCCACTGTCACAAGTTCTGACAGACTATGACACACTGTGACACTCTCTGACAGACTATGACCCACTGTGACATTCTCTGACATTCTCTGGCACTCAGCGAGGCAAACTGTGACACTCTCTGACAGCATTGACCCAATGTGGCATTCTCTGACACTCTCTGAGACACTCTGTGAAACTCTCTGAACCTCTCCAGTACTCGCTGAAACACTTTCTGACTCTCTCTCTGACACACTCTGAGACACACCGTGACACTGTCTGACAGACTGTGATGCACTGTGACATACTCTAACTCTCTCTGACACTCTCTTAGACACACTGTGACATTCCCCGACTCTCTCTGACACTCTCTAAGGCACACTGTGACACTCTCTGACAGACTGTGACACTCCCTGAGACAAATTCTGAACATCTCTGACACTCTCTGAGACACACTGTGACACACACTGACCCTCCCTGAGACAGACTGTGACACTCATTGACTCTCTCTTACCCTCTCTGAAACACACTGTCACAATTTCTGACAGACTGTGACACGCTCTGACTCTATCTGACCCTCTCTTAGACACAGTGGAACACTCTGGGATTCTCTCTGAGACACACTATGACACTCTCTGACAGACTGTGACACACCGTGACACTCTCTGATCGTCTCCGACACTCTCTGAGACACAATGTGACACTCTCTGACAGACTATGTCACACTGTGACATTTTCTAACTTTGTCTTTCACTCACTGAGGCAAACTGTGACACTCTCTGACAGCATGTGACACTCTCTGACTCTCTCTGACACTCACTGAGGCACACTGTAGCACTCTCTGAAAGACTGTGACCCTCTCTGACACTCTCTGAGACAGTCTGTGACCCTCTCTGAGACTAACTCTGAACATCTCTGACACTCTGTGAGACACACTGTGAAACTCTTTGACACTGTCTGATACACACTGTGACACTCTCTGACTCTCTCTGACACTCTCTGAGACACACTGGAACAATTTCGGATAGACTGTGATACACTGACACTCTCTGACACGCTTTGACACACTGTGACACTCTCTGACCCACTCTGGCACTCTGTAAGACACACCGTGACATTCTCTGACAGACTATGAAACACTGTGATATTCTCTGACTTTCTCTGACACTCACGTAGACACAATTTGTCACTCTCTGAATCTCTCTGAGACACACTTTCACTCTGTCTGACTCACTGTGAAACTCTCCTACACATCGTGAAATTCTCTGAGACGTTGTGATACCATCGGAGACACACTGTGGCACTCACTGACCCTCTCTGACACTCTCTGGGACAGATTGTGACCCTCTCTGAGACAAACTCTGACCATCTCTGACACTATCTGAGACACACTGTGACACATTCTGATCCTCCCTGAGACAGACTGGGACACTCATAGACTCTCTCTGACACTCTGTGAAACACAACGAGACACTCTGAAAGACACTGTGACACACTACGACACTCTCTGACACACTGTGACACTCTGAATGACTATGACACTCTCTGAGACACGGTGACATTCTCTGAGACACGGTGACACTCTATGAGACACACTGTGACACTTCCTGCCTCTCTCTGGCTCTCTGAGTCACACTGTGACACTCTCTGAGACGCACTGTGACATTCTCTGAGACACTGTGTCACTCTCTGAGACACACAGTGGACTCTGTGACACTCTGAGACAGACTGTGACACTTTTACTCTATTGACACTCTGAGGCATACTGTGACACACTGACTTTCTCTGACACTCACTGACGCACACTGTGACACTCTCTGACAGACTGTAACACACTTTGACACTCTCTGACTCTCTCTGACACTCTCTTAGACACACTGTGACACACTCTGCGACACACTGTGACACTTTATGACGTTTTCTGACTCTCTGAGACACACTGTGATACTCTGTGAGACACGCTGTGAAACTCTCTGACACTCTCTGATATACACTGTAACACTCTCTGACATTCTCTGAGATACACCTTGACACTCTCTGACAGACTGTGACACTGTGTCACTTTTTCTGACACTCTGACATACACTGTGACGCTCTCTGACTCTCTCTGACACTGTCTGAGATACACTGTGACACTCTCTGACACATCGTGACATTCTGTGAGAACTTGTGACATTCTCAGAGACATATTGTGGCACTCACAGACGCTCTCGAAAACTCTCTGAGGCACTCGGTGACACTCTCTCCCTCTTTCTGTCACTCTCTGAGACACACCATAACACTCTCTGACAGATTGTGACCCTCTCTAATACTCTCTGAGACAGACTGTGAGCATCTCTGAGACAAACTCTGACCATCTCTGACACTCTCTAAGACACACTGTGACACACTCTGACCCTCCCTGAGACAGACTGTGACACTCATTGACTCTCTCTGACACTCTCTGAGACACACTGTCACAATTTCTGACAGATTGTGACACGCTCTGACTCTACCTGACACTCTCTGAGACCCACTGGAACACTCTCAGACTCTCTCTGAGACACACTACGACACTCTCTGACAGACTGTGACACACAGTGACACTCTCTGATCCTCTCGGACACTCTCTGAGACACAATGTGACACTCTCTGACAGACTGTGACACACTTGACACTCTCTGACCCTCTCTGACACTCTCTGAGACACAATGTAACACTCTGACACACTGTGACACTCTCTACGACTCACTGTGACATTTTCTGACTCTCTCTGACTCTCTGAGATACACTGTGACACTCTCTGAGACACAGTGTGAAAATCTCTGAAACTCTCCGATACTCACTGTAACACTCTCGGACTCTCTCTGATACACACTATGACACTCTCTGACAACTGTGACACACTGTGACATTATCTGACTCTCTCTGGCACTCTCTTAGCCACACTGTGACACTCTCTGACTCTCTCTGACTCTCTCTGAGGCGCACTGTGACACTCTCTGACAGACTATGACCCATGGTCACTCGCTCTGACACTCTGAGAAATACTGTGACACTCTGTGACTCTCTCTGACACTGTCTGAGATACCCTGTGACACTCTCTGACAGACTGTGACACACTGTGACACTCTTTGGCCCACTGTTACACTGTCTGACACTTTGTGACACTCTCTGAGACCTTGTGACACTCTCGGAGACACACTGTGGCATTCACTGACACTCTCTGACACTCTCTGAGCTTCTCTGTGACACTCTCTCCCTCTTTCTGTCACTCTCCGCGACACACTGTAACACTCTCTGACAGACTGTGACCCTCTCTGACACTCTCTGAGACAGGCTGTTACCCTCTCTGACACTCTCTGAGACACACTGCGACACACTCTGACCCTCCCTGAGACAGACTGTGGCACTCATTGACTCTCTCTTATACTCTCTGAAAAACACTGTCACAATTTCTGATACACTGTGACACTCTCTGACCCTCTCTGACACTCTCTGAGACACAATGTGACACTCTCTGACCGACTAAGACTCTGTGTCATTCTCTAACTTTCTCTGGCACTGAGGCACACTGTATAACTCTATGACAGCATGTGACACACTGTGACATTATCTGACTCTCTCTGACACTCTCTGCGACACACTGTGACACTTTCTGACTCTCTCTGACTCTCTGAGATACACTGTGACACTCTCTGAGACACAGTGTAACTCTAGGAACCTCTCTCATATTCACTGTAACACTCTCTGACTCTCTCTGACACTCTCTGAGACACACTATGACACTCTCTGAGAACTGTGACGCACTGTGACATTCTCCGACTCTCTCTGACACTCACTTAGCCAAACTGTGACACTCTCTGACTCTCTCTGAAACTCTCTGAGGCACACTATGACACTCTCTGACAGACTGTGACACATGGTCACTCTCTCTGACACTCTGAGAGATACTGTCACACGCTGTGACTCTCTCTGACAATGTCTGAGATACACTGTGACACTCTCTGACAGACTGTGAAGCACTGGAACGCTCTCTGACACATCGTAACATTCTCTGAGACAACGTGACACTCTCTAAGACACACTGTGGCATTCGCTGACCCTCTCTGACACTCTCTGAGGCACTCTGTGACACTCTCGCCCTCGTTCTGTCACTCTCTGAAACACACTGCTACACTCTAACAGACTGTGATCCTCTATTACACTCTCTGAGACAGACTGTGACCCTCTCTGAGATAAACTCTGACGCTCTCTGACACTCTCTGAGACGGATTCAGACACACTCTGATCCTCTCTGAGACAAACTGTGTCACTCTCTGATTCACTCTAACACTCTCCGACACTCTCTGAAACACACTGTCACAATGTCTGACAGATCGAGACAAACTGCGACACTATCTGACAGACTGACACACTGTGATGCTCTCTGATCCTCGCTGAAACTCTCTTTGACACAATTTGACACTCTCTGAAACCCTCTGAGGCACACTGTGACACTCTCTGACAGACTGTGAACCTGTATGACACTCTCTGACACAGACTGTGACCCTCTCTGAGATAAACTCTGACCCTCTCTGAGACACATTCTGACCCTCTCTGAGACAAACTGACACTCTCGGACTGCCTTTAACATCCTCCGACACTCTGAAACACACTGTCACAATTTCTGACAGATTGAGACAAACTGCGACACTCTCTGACAGACTGTGACATGCTGTGACGCTCTCTGACCCTCGCTGAGACTCTCTTTGAACCAATTGGACACTCTCTGACGCTCCCTGACACCCTCTAAGGCACATTGTGACCCTCGGTGACTCTCTCTGACAATGGCTGAGATACACTGTGATTCTCTATGACAGACTGTGACACACTGTCACTCTCTCTGGCACTCTGAGACACGCTGTGACACTCGGTGACTCTCTCTGAAACTGGCTGATATACACGGTGACTCTCTCTGACAGACTGTGACACTCTCTGACACTGTCTGAGAAACACTGTGACACTCTCTTCCTCTTTCTGTCACGCTCTAAGACACACTACGACACTCTCTGACAGACTGTGAAACTCCCTGACACTCTCTGAGACAGACTGTGACCCTCTCTGAGACAAACTATGACCAACTCTAACACTTTCTGAGACACACTGTGACAATCTCTGAGACACACTGTGATACTTTCTGACTCTCTGAGACACACTGTAAAACCCTCCAAAGCTCTCTGATACAGACTGTAACACTCCCTTATACTCTCTGACACTCTCTGAGACACACTGTGACATTCTCTGATTCCCTCTGATTCCACGCTAACAGACTGTGACACACTGTGACACTCTCTGACAGTCTGTGTTACGTTGTGACACTCTCTGACCCTCTCTGACCCTCTCTGAGACACACTGTGACACTCTCTGACAGACTATGACACACTGTTACATTCTCTGACTTTTTCTGACACTCACTGAGGCATACTGCGACACTCTCTGACTCCCTCCGACACTCTCTGAGGCACACTCTGACACACTCTGACAGACTGTACAACACGGTCACTCTCTCTGACACTCTGAAGCATACTGTGACACTCTGTGACTCGCTCTGACAATGTCTGAGATACAACGTGACACTCTCTGACAGACTGTGACAGACAGTGACACTCTCTGACACAACGTGACATTCTCTGAGACAACGTGACACTCTCTGTGACACACTGTGGTATTCGCTGACCCTCTCTGGCACTCCCTCAGGCTCTCTGTGACACACTCTCCCTCATTCTCTCACACTCTGAGACACACTGCGACACTCTCTAACAGACTGTGATGCTCTATTACACTCTCTGAGACAGACTGTGACCCTCTCTGAGATAAACTCTGACGCTCTCTGGCACTCTCTGAGACACATTCGGACACACTCTGACCCTCTCTGAGACAAATTGTGACACTCTCTGACTCTCTCTAAAACTCTCCGACACTCTCTGAAACACACTATCACAATTTCTGATAGATTGAGGCAAACAGCGACACTCTCTGACAGACTGTGACACACTGAGATGCTCTCTGAACCTCTCTGAAAGTCTCTTTGACACAACTTGGCACTCTCCGACTCTCTCTGACACCATCTGAAGCACACTGTGACACTCTCTGACAGACTGTGACATTCTCTGACTCTCCCTGACACTCTCTGAGGCCCACTGTGAAGCTCTCTGACAGACTGTGACACACTGTCACTCTCTCTGACGCCATGAGAAAGACTGTGACTCTCTCTGACAATGTCTGAGATACATTGTGACTCTCTCTGACAGACTGTGACACTCTCTGAGAAACTCTGTGACACTCTCGCCCTCTTTCTGTCACGGTCTAAGACACACTATGGCACTCTCTGACAGATTGTGACCCTCCCTGACACTCTCTGAGACAGACAGTGACCCTCTCTGAGACAAACTCTGACTCTCTCTGACACTCTCTTAGACACACAGCGACAATTTCTGAGACACACTGTGACACTTTCTGAATCTCTCTGATTCTCTGAGACATCCTGTAAAACTCCCGAATACTCTCTGATACAGACTGTAACAGTCTCTGATTCTCTCTGGCACTCTCTGAGGTACACTGTGACACTCTCTGACTCTCTCTAAAACTCTCTGAGGCACACTGTGACACTGTCTGACAGACTATGACACACGGCCACTCTCTCTGACACTCTGAGGCATACTGTGACAGTCTGTGACTCTCTCTGACAATGTCTGAGATACACTGTGACACTCTCTGACAGACTGTGACACACTTTGACACTCTTGGACACTCTCTGAGACATACTATGACACTCTTTGACACACTGTGACACTCTCTGACACATCGTGACATTCTCTGAAACAATGTGACACTCTCTGACAGACTGTGACACACTGTCACTCGCTCTGACACTCTGAGACACACTGTGACACTTTCTAACAGACTGTGATCCTCTATGACACTCTCTGAGACAGACTGTGACCCTCTCTGAGATAAACTCTGACGCTCTCTGACCCTCTCTGAGACACATTCTGGCACACT
The DNA here is from genome assembly GCF_020745735.1 of Hemiscyllium ocellatum. Taxonomy (NCBI): domain Eukaryota; kingdom Metazoa; phylum Chordata; class Chondrichthyes; order Orectolobiformes; family Hemiscylliidae; genus Hemiscyllium; species Hemiscyllium ocellatum. The sequence continues at coordinate 1,433,954 of NW_026867726.1, read as the reverse complement.
CTGACCCTCTCTGAGACAAACTGTGGCACTCCCTCACTCCCTCTAGCACTCTCCGACACTCTCTGAAACACACTATCACAATTTCTGACAGATTGAGACAAACGGCGACACCCTCTGATAGACTGTGACGCTCTCTGACACTCTCTGACAGACTGTGACACACTGTCACTTGCTCTGACACTCTGAGACACACTGTGACACTCGGTGGCTGTCTCTGACAATGTCTGAGATACACTGTGGCACTCTCTGACAGACTGTGACACACTGTGACACACTTTGAAACTCTCTGACGCTCTCTGACACTCGCTGAGACACACTGCGGCACTCTCTGACAGATGATGACACGCTGTGACATTCCCTGACTCTCTCCGACACTCTCTTAGACACACTTTGACACTCTCTGAGACATGCTGCGACACTTTCTGACTCTCTCTGACTCTCTGAGACACACTGTAAAATTCTCCAATTCTCTCTGATACAGACTGTAACACTCTCTTATACTCTCTGACACTCTCTGAGACACACTGTGACACTCTCTGACAGATTGTGACACACTGTGACATTTTCTGACACTCTCTGAGACACACTGTGACATTCTCTGATTCTCTCTGATTCCACTCTAACAGACTGTGACACACGGTGACACTCTCTGACAGACTGTGACACACTGCCTCTCTCTGACACTCTGAGAGATACTGTGACACTCTCTTCCTCTTTCTGTCACGCTCTAAGACACACTATGACACTATCTGACAGACTGTGACACTCCCTGACACTCTCTGAGACAGACTGTGACGCGCTCTGAGACAAATTCTGACCATCTCTGATCCTCTCTGAGACAGACTGTGACACTCATTAACTCTCTCTGACACTGTCTGAAACACACTGTCACAATTTCTGACAGACTGTGATACACTGTGAAAACTCTTACCTTCTCTGATATATCTCTGTGACATTGTCTGACTCTCTCTCTGATTCTCTGTGAACTCTCTTACACTCTCTGAAGCACACTGTGACACTATCTGATACTCTGTGACAGTCTCAGAGACATTCTCTGAGACATTGTGACGCTCTCTGAGACACACTACGGTACTCACTGACCCTCTCTGACACTCTCTGAGACACTCTGTGACACTCTCACCTTCTTTCTGTCACTCTCTGAGACACATTGTAACACTCTCTGACAGACTGCGACCCTCTCTGACACTCTCTGGGACAGACTGTGACCCTCTCTGAGACACACTGTGAAACACACGGACCCTCCATGAGACAGACTGGGACACTCATCGACTCTCTCTGACACTCTCTGAAACTCACTGTAACAATTTCTGACGCACTGTGACACGCTCTGACAGACTGTGACACGTTCTGACAGACAATGACACATTATAACATTCACTGACTTTCACTGACACTCACTGAGGCACACTGTGACACTCTCTCAGACAGCACGTGGCACACGGTGACATTCTCTGACTCTCTCTGGCACTCTTTTAGACACACCGTGACATTTTCTGACTCTCTCTGACTCTCTGAGACACACTGCGACAGTGTTTGAGACATACTGTGAAACTCTCTGGCAATCTCTGCTGCCGACTGTAACACTCTCTGACTCTCTCTGACACTCTCTGAGACATACTATGACACTCTCTGACAGACTGTGACACACTCTGACATTCTCTGACCCTCTCTGACACTCTTTTAGACACACTGTGACACTCGCTGACTCTCTCTGAAACTCTCTGAGGCACACTGTGACACACTCTGACAGACTGACACACTGTCACTCTCTCTGACACTCTGAGACACACTGTGACTCTCTCTGACAATGTCTGAGGCATACTATGACTCTCTCTGACACACTGTGACACACTGTGACTTTACCTGACTCTGTCTAACACTCTCTTAGACACACTGTGACACTCATTCACTCTCTGACAATGTCTGAGACACACTATGACACTGTTTGACAGACTATGACACACTGTGACACTCTCTGACTCTCTCTGAGGCACAATGTGATATTGTTGGACAGTCTGCGACACACAGTGACACTCCCTGACTCTATCTGTCACTCGCTGAGACACACTATGAACTGTGTGCCTCTCTCTGAGGCACACTGACACTCTCTGACACACTGTGACAATCTCTGGCTTTCTCTAACAATCTCTGAGGCACACTATGACACTTTCTGACTGTCCCTGAGGCACTGGTTGACACTCTCTGACAGACTGTGACAAACTGTGACACTCTCTGACTTTCTCTCACACTCTGTGAAATGCACCGAGACACTCTCTGACTCTCTCTGAAACACACTGTGACACACTATGACACTCTCTGACACACTGTGACACTCTCTGACTGACTGTGACACACTCTGAGACACGGTGACATTCTCTGAGACACACCGTGACACATTCTGGCTCTCTCTGGCTCTGAGACATACTATGACACTCTCAGAGACGCACTGAAGCATTGTTTGAGACACTCTTTCACTCTCTGAGACACATTCTGGACTCTCTGCCACTCTCTGAGGCAGACTGTGACACTCCCTCACTCTTTCTGTTATTCTCCGAGATACACAGTAACACTCTCTGACAGACTGTGACCCTCTCTGAGGTAAACTCTGACCATCTCTGGAACTCTCTGAGACAGACTGTAACACACTCTGACTCTCTCTGAGACACATTGTAAGACTCTCTGACTCTCTCAGACACTTTGAGACATTGCGACACACTCGGCCATCTCCGAAACTCTCTGAGACACACTGTGACACTCTCTGACTCTTCCTGACATTTTCTGAGACACTCTGTAACACTCTCTCACAGACTGTGACCATCTCTTAGACATTGTCTGACTCTCTCTGACACACTCGGAAATACACTGTAACCTTCTCTGACAGACTGTGATACACTGTGACACTCTCTGACAGACTGTGACACATCGTGACATTCTCTGAGACATTGTGACACTCTCGAAGACACACTGTCGCACTTGCTGACCCTCTCTGACACTCTCTGAGGCACTCTGTAACACTCTCTGACAGACTGTGACCCTCTCTGACACTCTCTAAGACCGACTGTGACCCTGTCTGAGACGAACTCTGACCATCTCTGACTCTGTCTGAGACACAATGTGAAACACACGGACCCTCCATGAGACAGACTGTGACACTCTCTGACAGACTTTGACACACCGTGACACTCTCTGACCCCCTCTAACACTCTCTGAAACACAATGTGACACTCTCTGACAGACTATGACACACTGTGGCATTCGCTGACATTCTCTGACACTCACTGAGACATACTGTGACACTCTCTGACAGCATTGACACACTATGACATTCTCTAACTCTCTCTGACACTCTCTTAGACAAACTGTGACACTCTCCGTGACACACTGTGACACTTTCTGACTCTCTTTGACTCTCTGAGATGCACTGTCACACTCTCTGAGACACTCCGTGAAACTCTCTTAGACACTGTGAATCTCTCTGACCTTCTCTGTTACTAACTGTAGCACTCTCCGACTCTCTCTGACACTTTCTGAGGCACACTGTGACACTCTCTGACAGACCGTGACGCACTGTGACATTCTCTGACTCTCTCTGACACTCTTTTAGACACACTGTGACACTCTGACTCTCTCTGACACTCTCTGAGGCACACTGTGACACTCTCTCACAGATTGTGACACATTGTCACTCTCTCTGACACTCTGAGACACACTGTGACACTCTCGGACACACTGTGACACTCTCTGACACATCGTGACATTCTCTGAGACACGCTGTAGCACTCTCTGATCCTCTCTGACACTCTCTGAGGCACTCTGTGACACTCTCTCCCTCTTTCCGTGACTCCCTGAGACACACTGTTACACTATCTGACAGACTGTGTCCTTCTCTGTGACATTCTCTGAGATGCACTGTGGCACTCGCTGAACCTCTCTGACACTCTCTGAGACACACTGTAACACTCTCTGACAGACTGTGACACACAATGACATTCTCTGACCCTCTCTGACACTCTCTTAGACACACTGGACACTCTCTCACTCACTCTGAGGAACACTGTGATACTCTCTGAAACACATTGCGACAACCTCAGCTAACCCCCAAACTGAATCAATCAGCCTAGGTATAGAGCTGGCCATGTCATCTTGATTATAGAAGTTTTTGTTTAAAGTTTTGAAAGCGTTCTGCCTGAGGAATGACCAGTTAGGTATAAACAAAAGGACCCCAAAAGAACCTTTCTAAACACAGACATTTTGGAATCTTGGGGGTCATTTAGAACCTCACTGAAGAAGAAAATTCAAGGATAATAATGTAAAAGGACCGGCTTTGTGACAACATATGCCATATTTTGCTTTGGACTGAATACAAACAATGTCAGTCTTTCTGCTTTGAAGCCAATGAAGTGTGTTAAGGTGTTTGTGAGTTTATATTAAAAAAAATGTTGCTGAAGCATATTGAGTGCTGAAGATACAAATTTGTCTCATTAGGTCAATGAAAGGAATGCCCAGTCAAATCCACATTTCCTGTGTAATGGAGTGCCAATGTAGCCACTATAAATATATTGCCTGGTGCCTATTCTAGTCGAGTGGCGATCAGCACGGTAACAACATCTGGATTGTGGTTTTTGAGGGTGGTGGTGGTGAAGGTTCAGGCAGTTACAGTATTGCAGATAAACCCGCCTGTTTGTTCAGTGACTATGATTGATGTCAGTCGACATGGAACTGAATGATGTCACTGGACGGTTTCCCTTTCCGATTAGTAAGGGGTTTCTTGCAATGCTTTATGCCATTGTATCAGCAGATGCTTCACCTCCGCCACTAACAGGAATTAGCATCTGCAGAGACAGGAAGAGGAGAGGTAAACATCTGAGAATAGTCTGGAATGTTCCATTAATGGATAATAATCTGCTAACATTAGACTGGAATGCAGCAACAATGGATAGGAGTTTATCTGAGGGTCTTTCCTATCTTTTCTCGTATTGATCGACATTATCAGATCGGACATACGGTGTACCGATGATTATTCAGACAGGTTACTATCCCATGTTCGCTATTGTTGGTGTTACTGGTAAGTATCTTCATCTCCATCCATTTACTAGTTCCATAAACCATGGCGAACTTCCTTGCTATTTCTGTTACCTATATTTGGCAAAGACGGAACATGTTGTCTTCCGTTTCAAATGCAAATTCCATTCATTATCCATAACTTCCAGTAGAGTCCACACCCCCGCCCTCACAAGCACCTGAGAGCACGTTTGTTCACAATCCCGAAAAAAATTTTTACATGGAATTCATTTATGTCTCAGTCGATCATCAAACCTGTCCACTATAAGCTCGAAAATATTTCCAGTCACCATCTTGGCATCAATGCTGGCGCCTAATAAACCATTATTCATGCCTTTATTGTTACAAGCCTCCTTGAAGCATGATTTCAGTTGCAAATATTTCGATCACAACCTTGTTCTTGTCTCTAAAGTAACCTCATGACAGGGACACTGTGTCAGAGTAATAATGTTGCAAGAAATGTAATTCAGATGCACATGTTACTACAGCTAAAGGCACTGTTTCACATCTTACCACAAATTATGTCACAACGTAAATTCAAATGAAGGGAATTGGAAATAAAAGTAAGTTTCAATAATTATAACCATACCATCACAAGCACTTAGTCTATAAGTTTACCTATTTCACTGATGTCGTTTGGAAAAGAAATCTAGCATTATTACCGGATCTGGCTTAAGATTGACATCAGACCCACAGTAATGTGCTTGGCTCATTCCCTTCAGATATGAGCTCACAGTAAAGGGACAACAAATACTGCCCCAGTCAGCAATGCAGGCAACCCATGTAATAACAACAGTAATGGTTAAATAAAACAAAGAATGGTGCAAGAGTTCAGAATCAAAAAGAACGAGAAAGTGCCGTAGAAACTGAGCAGATTTGGGAGCCTCAGATATAGAGAAAAATATAATTGGCATTTTGAGTCCAATGACCAGACTTCAGAACTGAAAGCCGCTGGGAAATAGGGTCATTGATGTTGGTGACAGGGACATCTGTTGTTAAGGGAATAAGGACTGAGCTGAATAGATGAAGAAAGGGAAAGATAGAGGGAAAGAAGCAAACAAACAGATTTTTGATGATTAACTGGGATGGAAAACAAACAAGATTAACCTTTTTTATTTTTCTTCTGTTACCATATTACTGAAAACTGTGACCATGCAAGGTATACATCAAAGTCACTGTTTCAAGTGAAATATGTCACTCTGTCTCTCTTCCCTGAGTGTAACCACATTCTTTTATTCATTAACGGGATGCTGGGCCAGTATTTAATTCCTTTTCCCCATTGTCCTTGAGAAGGTGTTTGTGAGCTGCCTTGCTGACCAGTGCAGTCCGTGGACTGTAAGTAGTCAGTGCTTAGTTCTGTCCAGTTTCAGTTCTTTGAGACTTTATAGTGACTGAAATAACTGAATGGCTGGCTTGGCCATTTCAAACTGCAACTGAGAGTTAACCACTTTAGTGTGGGTCTGGAGTCATATGTAAGCCCGATCAGATGAAAATGTTGGATTTGCTTCCCTGACGGGCATGGGGGTGCCAGGTAGGACAATTGACAATGGTTTCATTGTTTTATTTGATTCTTAATTCCTGATATTTTATTGAATTTTCAAGTTCCAACATTTGCTGAGGTGGAATTCCAATCCGGGGTCTGGGTCATTACCTGGGTCACTGAATTAATATTCCAGAGATCATACAACTATGCATTGCCTCCTCAGCATCTTCAACCATCTCCAATGGCAATAGTGATGATGCTGTTGGTGTGGCCTGACTTCATAAGGCAAAGAAATGATTTGGCAAAACATACCATCCTTTTCATTTTGTATTTATGAGAAGGCGAGATAATGGGAAGTGCTCCTGGTGAAAATAAACTTGATGTTCTTGGTCATGAGTCACTGACACTAAGTTCATTGCAAAATGATTAAAGTGTAAGAGTGAAGCCACCTTCTTGCATTTGTAGAGTGTTCTTGAGATAGTATGTGGGACACTGAACAGATTTTCTCTCCTTTATAATGAATTATTTCCTTGCTACATAGAGATAGAGTAAAGGAGTTTCACCAGACTAATCCCTGCAGTGATAGTACCATGAGAAAAGTGTGAAGGAAATTAGCGTTTAATCTGTAACGCTACAAAAGAATAAAAACTGATTGCATTAAAACTTGAGCGTTATGGACTAACACTCATTTCCACAACAAAATGTTGACAGTGTGAAATATAATGTGTTTTCTGCAATACACGTCTTCACATTTGGACGAAAATATAGTTAGGCAACATTGAGAATGATATGGGCCAAGTGCAGGGAAATGGACTGAGCATGGATGGACATTTTGGTCAGCATGAAACAGTTTGGGCTCAACGCTTGTCTCCATGCTGTAGCACTCTATGATAATTTACAAAGCTCTGTGGACACCACCCCCTCATCACCACCTCCCCCCTCGCCCCATGTTGGTTGAGAGAGATCTCCAGGTTCTAAATGAACTCTCACCATCTCAATGTGCAGTTGGTGTGTAAACTTACCCTGAACGTTATATTTTTCACAAATCTGTCAGCAGTCGAATTCTGATAGAGTTCGTCATTCCCTCCAGCTATTGACCCCCGTACAGAAGACTAGCCTGTCTTTTCTGTCCCAAAGCTAGTGCCTTTTTTTGTTTAAACACTGTTCTTGGCTCAAGGACACCCTGTCTTTGATGTTTATCAGAGGGACAATAAAAAGAGGCCTGACTCCGATCAGTCTCGTTTGATACAGAGATGAGAAGGATTTCCAGAGGCCTTTTGTTTATATGTAAACAGATAAGACTTCTGTATTTCAACTTTAAGCTGAAGCCATGTGCTCCATTTATACTAGTCCTTAAATGGAGTTTGCTTATTGGGACTGTTGTGTATATTTGGAACAGCATAATTAAGTCTATCTGTATAGGCTAAGTTTTGTAGGGTTTATTTATTCAGTTCTTTGTGTTTCATTGTGTAATTTTTGAATACAGTTTTTGTCTGTTTTAAAATCCAGTAGACAACGTCACTAACTTATTCCGGGTAATTTACATTGTGCACTTACCGAAATAAGTTGCAATGTTATGCTCTGTGCGGCCTACTTAAGAATGCTTTGAGTGGTCTAGCCTAGTCCATAACAGACTGGGAGCTCTTTGCCGGATGTCAAACTGCGAGTGTGAGGTGCTCGTGTCTTTATTTCGGGTGTTGGGCTTGTTGGACAGACAAAGCTTGGGATAATAATGGCTTTTTCAGTCGCCAAAAGTTTTCTGGATGTGGAAGCAATGACTTTTGAAGGTTTGGAAAAAGTGAATAAGAGCAAGCTGCAGCAATGAGCAGAGAAGCTGGAATTGGAACTGCCTGCTTCTGTGAGGAAAGGAGAGATACTTACAGCAGTAGCTCGTCGGTTAAACTTGCTGGAGAAACCATCGGAATTTACAGAGCTGGCAAGAATTCATTTGCAAATGAGGCAGCTTGAGTTAACAGCGAGATATAAGGAAAGGGCAGCAGAATTGAAGCAGTTAGAATTACAATAAAAAGCAGAAGAGAGGGAAAAGCGCAGCAGAAGAGATGGAAAAAGGCAGAGAAGCAGGGGAGAAAGAAAGAGAGCTTTTGAACAGCAAAAATGACACTTTAAAAAGGAAAGTCAGCGTAAAGGGCTGGAGATAAAGGCTGAAGGTAGGGTTAGTAAGGAAGTGAGTGAGGATGAGCAAACCCCTGGTAGTCAGAAGCCTATCCTTGGCCAAGCATTGCCTAAGTTTGATGAGAAGGATATGGAAGTATTTTTCAACTCATTTGAAAAGGTGGCTAGACAAATGCAATGGCCAGAGTCAATGTGGGTTTTGTTAATTCAAACGAAACTTGTAGGTAGGGCGAGTGAGCCATTCGAATCCCTGTCAGAAGAAGTATCTGTAGAGTATGAGGAGGTGAAAAAAGCCATTTAACTGCATATGAGCTTGTACCAGAAGACTATAGACAAAGTTTCTGGAATATAATGAGGGATCCTGGTCAAAACTGCATTGAGTTTGAAAGGATCAAACACAGTAATTTTGATAGATGAATAAGAGCTTGAAAAAAGCAAGCGATCCTATGTTGCACTTGGAGCGGTAAATATTTTGGAGAAATTCAAAAATTCACTGCCTGAAGTAGTGCGACCTCATGTGGATAAAAAGAGAGTTAAAACAGCAAAGTTATCAGCTAAAGTGGCTGATGATTATCAGCTGGTCCATAAACTCAGTTTGGTTTCCAGAATCTATTTCAGTCCATGAGGGATAGAAATTGGAGCAAAGAGATATCCTCACGTGGCAAGGAAAAGGTAGATCTCAGTGAAGACAGGAAGGATAATTTACCACAGGTTTAAACAATGAACCGTTGAGAGGGACAAAGAAGTGATGGCCTCCATTTCCTCATTAAGACATCATTTGTTAAGTAGTAATAGATAGGAATGCATTTACTCTCTTTCTTGCTAAATGCCACCGGTGTTTTCAATGTAATAAAATGGGCCACACAAAATCACAGTGTTGGTGGGCTAGGACAGCCAGATGTAGGAAATCCAGACAACCCTGGACCAGTAACAAAAAGCAAAAGGGAAGTTAGACAACTGCCTCAGAGTGTACAAGATGATCGGAAGCTGATCAAGGAATACGTACCAAATGTGCTTAAAATATACACACAAGGGTAAAGTTTATTCACATAGACCAGGAGTCATTGGTAAGGCGGTTCCAATATTAAAGGAGACAGGATCTTCTCAGTCTGCAGTACTGAGGGATGAGAAGCTATGCACGCCTGAGAGACTATTGCCAGAAAATTTGCTGGTAATAAGAATGCATGGTGAGACAAAAAATACTCAGTTATGTAAAGGGAGAACAGTGGATAATGTGTGATAGGAGTACTGGACCCCAAACTCTCAGCTCCAGGAATAAAATTTGTCCTTGCAAATAATATAGCTGATTCGCCGGTATGCGTGCTGCCTACTCTAGTTGAAAAGCCAGTGGAGATGCAGGCAACGGAAGACCTGGAGAATGTTGAACCAGGAAATTCCCCTGATTGTGTGATCACAGATCACAACGTTCAGGTTGAAGCAAGAGAGATCAAAAGGAAGCTGACATAAAGTTATCCGAATCTTATTTTGATCAGATAGGTCGAACAGAGAAGGAGCAAATAGGAAAACATGCAAATATTTTCAGCTCTGCTAATTGATTGACTGGCAGCTGAAAGATGAGGAATTAATACAGTTATATCAAAAGGCATTTAGCAAGCAAGAAATAAAGCATTCCTGTCTGTTATTACTTAACAACATGTCTTAATGAAGAAATGGAGACCATCTCACTTTCAATCAATCAGTCATGGGCAGAAATTCATCAAGCTGTTTTGCCAGTTGGGTATAGAAAAGAGGTGCCACGATTGGCACTTGAGCTACCAGTTGAAGGTAATTTTGGGGTGAGGACAACACCAGCTAAAATATAAGGATTTGTTTACAGGCCTCGACTATACAAAGATGTAACTGAATTTTGCCAGACGTGTCAAACGTATCACGCAGACAGTAATAAAACTTGCACCTTTACTACCTATTCCAGCATTTCACGACCCTTTCACAAGAGTCTTGATTGATTGAGTAGATCCCCTACCACAAACAAAAGGTGGGAATAAGTATTTATTTACAATAATGGATGTGTCGACTAGATATCAAGAGGCAATCTCATTATGCATTATCACAGCTGAAAAGGTTGCAGGAAAAATAACATAATATTTTTTCTAGATACAGATAAAACAATCAGATCAACGATCAAACTTCACATCCAAACTATTCAAGGAACAAAGGAAAACTTGGGAATAAAGCAATTCGAATCGAGTGCTCACTATCCAGAATCACAGAGAGCACGAGAGAGATGGCATCAAAAACTGAAGACCATGTTGAACGTTTAAGGTCAGGATTATCCAGATGATTGCGATAAGGAAATTTCTTTTGAACTTTTTGCGAGCAGAGATGCACCGAATGAATCGGCCAAATTCAGTCCATTTGAATTAATTTTTGGGTAAGACATAGGAGGACCATTAAAATTGATGAAGGAGAAATTAAAAAGTTAGAATTCAGAGACCACCCATTTGGACAATGTGTCAAAATTTAGGGAACGATTAAATAGAGCTGGAGAGTTGGCTAGATACATTTGAAGGTATCACAGCATACAATGAAACAGGAAGCGGATAAGAAATCACAAATTTACAGTTTTGCAAATGGGAATACGGCATTGGTGTTCCTTCCAGTAATAGGTGAGCCTTTAAAAACAAGGTTTTGTGCAGCTTATCAAATTGATAAGAAATTTAGTGAGATGAACTACTTGATAATGACTCCAGACAGGAAGAAATCTCACTACGTATGTCGTGTGAATATGCTCAAAAGATAGTTTGATAGTGAAAGAAAGCAAGAGGAGAAGGTGTTCATGATTACAGCACAGAAGGAAGAACCAAGTTCAGAGGATTCTGAATTGGACATTCCTCAAATCAGATTTAGCAATGAGAAAGTTGTCAAACATTGGGATAAATTATTGATAACTTCAACAAGAAAATCGAAATGATCCAAAAGATTTATTACTATAATTTTGGGAGATGGACGGAAGTAAACTAGGATGTACTAGCATAATTATGCATGATGTAGATACAGGAGATGCTGTTCTGATTAAGCAAAATCCTAATAGGCAATAACCCTCCAAAGTTGGCATAGGTTCAGAAAGAGATAAAGTGAATGCTCCAAGATGGCATAATCAAAGTGAGTTACAATGACTGGAACTCACCTATAGTCAAGATGCCAAAGCCAGATGGTACCATACAGTCATATGTGGTCTATCACAAAGTCAACACTGTTACAAACCTAGCTAAAAGTGTATTTCCGAAAGCCCAAGTCACGTTCCTGGGCCATGTTATGAGAAATAGACCAATAGCCCCATGAGATACAGAAACAAAAGTAGTGGGAAAATTCCCACACCATCGCCAAAAAACAGTATTACAGTTACTGTGATTGATTGGATTTTACTGAATGTTTGTGCCAAACATTAGCAGTGTGGCTGCTCCACTCACCAAATTATGAAGAAAGGGCAAGAACTCTCAGTGGACAGCAAACTGTCAAATGGCATTTGACAGTCTAAAAACTGTGTTCACCACTGCCCCAGTCTCAGCCACACTGGATTACACAAAGCCTTTCAAGGTGGCGATCGATGCCAGTGATGTGGGTGTCGATGCGGTGCTTCTGCAGGAAGATGACGAGGGAATCAAAAGACCTATCGGATATTTTTTTCCAGGAGGTTGAACTTCATTAGCAAAAATATTAAACGGTGGATAAAGAGAATTTAAACTTGGTGTTGGCATGACAACATTTCAGTGTTTACATCACCCGCGATGCATCTGAGACAATTGTATACGCTGATCACAACCCATTGATATTTGTGGAAAAAATTAAGGACAAAAATGCCAGACTGTTTCGGTGGAGCTTGTTGTTGCCGCCATTCATTATGACAATTGGCATGTGGCAGGTTGTGAAAACGTGATTTCTGATGCGATTCTGAAACTTGAGTGAGATGTGGAGGCATTTGGTTGTGGGTGTACCACGGCCTAAATTTGCATGGGGTTGTGCATGTTTGCATATTTACAGTTGCTATAGTGTATATGCACGTTTTTAACCATTCGAATCCAACTGGATTCGAATGGTTAAAAATCAGACATATTTTGGCATTGATGGTTTATTTTTAAGAAGGGAGGCGTCACAAAGCTAGTCCCTTTTATGGCAAGATCCTTTTTCTTAAACAGGTGGATTCTGTCCTTGATTTTTTTACAGAGGGACAATAAAACGGGGCCTGATTCTGGTCAGTCTGGCTTGGTACGGAGACTAAAAGGATTTTCAGTGGCCTTTTGTTTATCTGTAAACAGATGAGACTACAGACCAAAGTGGTCGTGTTTTAGAAGTGGCCTGTGTAATGAAAGGGGAGCGATGTGCTCTTTTAGCTGAACTAGCTGAGCTTAGCAGCTTTCAGTTGAGTCTTGAACTGGGAAGTCCAACAGAGAGCTGTGTGGAAACTCTTTCTCTTTTCTGCCCTTCAACTTCAACCTGTAAGCTTGTATTCCATTTATACTGTCTTTTAAAGCGAGTTTGCTTATTGGGACTGTTATGTGCGTTCGGAACAGCATAATTGAGTTCTACGTGGGTACTTTATTCTGTTCTTTGTGTTTCATTGTGTACTTCTGTGAATGAAGTTTTTGTCTGTTTTAAAATCCAGTCGTCAACATAGCTAAACTACTCCACGTAATTGTCATTGTACACTTAATGAAACAAATTGCAAAATTATGCTCTCGGCTGTTTGCCTAAGAATGTTTTGAATGATCTTGACTCATCCATAACATCTTGGAGATGGAAGATGCCTCCTTGGAACTTGGTACAAATCATTCACGTTCCCTCCTCACGACCAGCAAATCATGTTAAGTTAACAAGTGTGTACCATTAGCAATGGGGCCAGGAGGAACAACATGGAGCAGTCTGCCTGTGCAGTCTCTGCTTCATTAGTTTGTCATCTTGCAGCATCAAAGACATCCTCCTGTTTCAGTACCACAGTTTGGAGGGGCTGAATGGCCTTTTCTTTTTGATGTGTCAGTGTCTCGAGTGTCTCGAGAACACTGAGTTCTCCAATATCAAATAACCTCCCTTCCAAGCTGCTGACTCCCTTCCCAATCCCTCCCGTTCTGTTCCCATCACCGCCCCCTCCCTTCTCAGGCGGTCCACCTCCCTTCTATTCCTCTGATCCACCCTTCTTCCAGCTTCCAACTGGATTCATTCCTCCAATCGACTAACCCGGTGGTACTATTTACCAGTGTTGATCTATCCCCACCTCACCACGCCACCTCCTCCTCCCCACGCTGCTTCTTTATCTGTAAACCTCCTTACGTCTATCCCCACTCCTGAAGAAATGTTGCACCCAAGGTGTTGACTACTTCACCTCCTGATGCTGCCTTGCTTTGTGTGGTCTTCCAGCCTCCTGCTTTTAAATAATTACGTTTTCTTAAAATCTCTTCCAGTGTAATAGGCCGGAGAGAGTGAATTGGCTGTGACTCTGCTTGTCCAATTTTTTCGATGGACTGAATGGCTTTCTCACATTCTTGTGAAACCTGCTTGACATGCTAAAAGAGCTCCTATTTTTATCCTGTGAAAATGTTCAGGATCTAGCAGTGCTGTTACACGTTAACAACATGAGCTTGAATGTTTTTCAGGTTTTGAAGTTTTATGTGATTTGTACAGAACATCTTCACTTCTGATCGAATGATGGAGGGAAAGACGTTGATGAAGCAGCTGAAGGTGTTTGCGTCGAAGAAGCTACCCGAAGGATCGCCAACAGAGATATCCAGGGACTAAGAGGATTGCTGTCCACCAATCACATTGTGTTCTGAATGATCCAGTGGGGAGTTTAAACCTTATCCCATTCAGTTCAACCTTATTCAGACTCCTTGACACCTTGTTCTATCAAACCCTGTCAGGGCCAGCGACTTTGACGCTGAGTTCGTATCTTTTGTTCATATCACCAAACCAAAGTATATGTGTGGGGAGTGTTTCCTTCTCACAGAGGGTAGAGCCTGTTGGGGACTCTCTGTCCCAGACAGCTGCATTACAAAAATGACTGGGAGGAGGTGGGAGGTGGGTTTCTAAATTCTGGAAGAGCAGAGTCTGATTAGAACAAGTCAACATGGATTTAGTAAGGGGAGGTCGTGTCTGACAAATCTGTTGGAATTCTTTGAAGAGGTGACAAGTAGGTTAGACCAGGGAAACCCAGTGGATGTGGTCTATCTAAACTTCCAAAAGGCCTTTGATAACGTGCCACACGGGAGGCTGCTGAGCAAGGTGAGGGCCCATGGTGTTCGAGGTGAGCTACTGGGATGGTTTGAGGATTGGATGTCTGACAGAAGGCAGAGAGTTGGGATAAAAGGTTCTTTTCCGTAATGGTAGCCGGTGAAAAGTGATGTCCCGCATGGTTCAGTGTTGGGGCCGCAGCTGTTCACATTATATATTAATGATCTGGATGAAGGGACTGGGGGCATTCTAGCGAAGTTTGCCGATGATACGAAGTTAGGTGGACAGGCAGGTAGTACTGAAGAAGTGGGAAGGCTGCAGAAGGATCTAGACAGTTTGGGAGAGTGGTCCAGGAAATGGCTGATGGAATTCAAATGCGAGGTCTTGCACTTTGGAAAAAAGAATAAAAGCATAGACCACTTTCTAAACAGTGAGAAAATTCGTAAAGCCAAAGTACAAAGGGATCTGGGAGTGCTAGTCGAGGATTATCTTAAGGTAAACACGCAGGTTGAGTCCGTGATAAAGAAAGCGAATGCAATGTTATCATTTATCTCAAGAGGGTTGGAATATAAAAGCACCGTTGTGCTACTGAGACTATATAAAGCTCTGGTTAGGCCTCATTTGGAGTACTGTGTCCAGTTTTGGTCCCCATACCTCAGGAAGGACATAGTGGGACTGGAGCGTATCCAGCAGAGATTCACAGGAATGATCCCTGGAATGGTAGGTCTAACATACGAGGAATAGCTGAGGATCGTGGGATTGTATTCATTGGAGTTTAGAAGACTAAGGGGATATCCAATAGAAATTTACAAGATAAAATATGGCTTGGAAGGGGTGGACGCTAGGAAATTGATTCCGTTAGGCAAGGAGACTAGGATCCGTGGAACACAGCTTTAGAATTAGAGGAGGTCAATTCAGAACAGAAATGCGGAGACATTTCTTCAGCCAGAGAGTGGTGGGCCTGTGGAATTCATTGCCACGGAGTGCAGTAGAAGTCGGGACGCTAAATGTCTTCAAGGCAGAGATTGATAAATTCTTAATGTCACAAGGAATTAAGGGCTACGGGGAGAATGCTGGTAAGTGGAGTTGAAATGCCCATCAGCCATGATTGAATGGCGGAGTGAACTCGATGGGCCGAATGGCCTTACTTCCACTCCTATGTCTTATGGTCTTATGGGAGTGGGTGTCAATGGATTTTGACACGTCAGAGATTCAAGGGCTACAAGGAATTGGGCATAAAACAGAAATTGCAGCCGAGACCAGATCAGCCCTGACGTTATTGAGTGGAAGGGCAGGCTTGAGGAGCGAAATGGCCTCGTGTTATTCCAGTATACTCCAGAGTCCAGTCAGTTTATGGTCTCTTCGATTTCCTGTGTTACGGACTTCATGTAACTGAATAGACTGATCCTGTTGCTGTGCAACAGGATGCTGGTGCTGCGTGATCTACTCTGGGTACAGTTTTATTGGCTAGAGGGGCTCATTAGCTTCCTCCTGTAACCGTATATCAGTGTCCAGGGGCTGAAAACATTCATCCTGTTCTGTTGTAACTGAAATCCATACAGACTAACTCTACCATCCGAGGAGAAAGTGAGCACTGCAGATGCTGGAGATCAGAGCGAAAAAAGTGTGGCACTGGAAAAGGACAACAGGTCAGGCAGCATCCGAGGAGCAGGAGAATCGATGTTTGGACATTCCTGATGAAGGGCTTATTCCTGAAATATCGATTCTCCTGTCCCTTGAATGCTGCCTGGTCTGCTGTGCATTTCCAGCACCATACGTTTCGACGTCTAACACCTAGCCAAAGTCAACCTTCCTGGTCACATCATCAATTAACTTTAAAAGTTTTTTAGGCATAAACCTCCTTGCACAAAGCCATGCTTATTATTCCTAATCAGACGCTGCCTTTCCAAATGCATGTACATCTTATGCCATGGTATCTTCTCAAGTAATGTACCTAACAATGATGTTAAATGTACTGGTCTACAGTTCCCAGACATTTTTTTTTTACAGATCGTTTTGAATAAGGGCACAGCATTTGTTATCCTCCAGTCTTCAGGAATCTCAAATTTCGTTAATGGTGATAAAAAATTTTAAACAGGGTCCCCGCAAGTTCTTCTCTAGATCCTTGCAGTGTTCATGGATATACTTGTTAAGGACCGTGAGATTAATCCACCGTCAAACATCCTTGTGTGCCCAACACCTCCTCTACTGTAATATGGACTGCCCCTAAGATATCATTCCTAAGTATTTATATCTTTCTCCACGGTAAATATAGAGAAGAAATATTTGTTGAGGACCTCGTCCATCTCTTATGGTTCCACACATATATGTACCCTTTTGTATTTTAGGGGTCCTATTCTCTCAGTAGTTATTGCTTTCATTTCATAATCTTAAAGTAACTCTTTGCATTCATCCTAATCTTCTCAGCCAAGGTTCTTTCATAGCACCTTTGTCGCCTTTTTGATTTCCATCAGAGGTAAACCCCTTATATACCGCCAGGAATTCCCTTGATCCCGTTGCCTGTACCTGAGTCACACATTCCCCTTTTTTGAGTCAAAGCCTAAATATCTCTTATCATCCTGGTTTCCCCATTCCTGCCAATCTTGCCCTTCACTGTCAGAGGAACATAAAAACCTTGAACTCTAGCTAACTCATGTTTAAAGGCCTCCCACTAGCCAACGGACCATTCACCTGCAAACAAACTACTCCATCGATCCCTGCAAGCTTCTGTCTAATCCCTTCAACATTCACCTTGTCCCAGTTTAGAACTTGAGCCTGTGGACCAGTTTTGTCCTCTCCATCGCTATTTGAAAATTAACAGAACGATGGTCACTGGTTTCAAGTGCCCACCGACTGTCACCTCAGTCACCTGTCCTGCTCTGTTTCTCAAGAGTCGTTCGAGTTTTGCCCCTTCTCAAGTAAGACCCTTTACATACTGCTTGAGGAAACTTTCCTGAACACACTTACCGGATTCCACTCCATCAAATTCCTTAACGCTCCGGCAGTCTCAGTCAGTTACAAAAATTAAAATCCACGATTATGACAACCACATTGCTCCTGCATGCCTCCCTTCTCCATTTATATTTGTTACTCTAGTTCACGTTGGCAATTTGGAGGCATATAAGCACAACCTCGGTGACATCATCACCCCATTCCTACTTCTTAGCTCCACCCACAAAGCCTCACTGGATGATTGGTCTGTTATTTTATCTCTGATTACTGCTGTGAAAATCTCCTTAATCAGAAATTCAACTCCTCCTCCCCTCCTTCTAGCATCCCTGTCCCGTCTAAAGCACCTGTACCCTGGTATGTTAAGCTGCCAGTCCTGACCCTCGCTTAGCTATGTTTCTATCAAGGCTGTATTATCCCAATCCCACGTTCCTATCCACGCCCTTAGTTTATTGGTCTGACCTGCCAGCCCTCTTGCATCGAAAAAAAAATGCAGTTTAATCCAACAGGAATTCCTTGCTCCCTGTCGTGTTCCAGCCTAACCTGTCTCTTCACTTTACTGTTTCTGATTATGTCCTTCCAGCCTCGCACTTGACTCCCTGATCATGAGGATACCCCTCCTCGCCAATATAGTTTACACACTCTCTGTAGCACTAGCAAAATTCGCCAACAGGTTATTGGTCTCCACCCCATTGCATGTGCCACCTATCTCTCCTGATCAGGTCAACCCTGTCACAGAAATAACCCCAATGATCTAAAACTATTGAATCTCTGTGCCCCCTACCCCTGCACCAATTCTTTAGTTAATTATTTATCTGCAATATCCTCCTGTTCTTACCTTCATTAGCTTATCACACTGGAAGTAATGAGGAGATTACCACCATTAAGGTCCTAGTTTTTAACTTTTCTCCTAGCTCTCAGTAATCACTCTGTAGGACCTCATTCCTATATTTACCTGTGTCATTTATACCAACGTGCACAATCACGTCTGGCTGCTCCGCCTCCCCCTTGAGAATGTTCTGCAGCCACTCGGTGACATCCTGGCGCCTGGGAGGTAACACACCATCCTGGATTCCCGTTTGACGCTTCAGAATCTCCGATTTGTCTCTCTAACAATCGATTCTCCTATCTCTAAGGTCCCGATTACCGTTACCTTTTCCTACTGTGCCGCAGAGTCAATGGTAATTCCACCAACCTGGCTACTGCTGCTTTCCCCTGAACCGTCATTCCCCTGAACAGTATTGACGGGAATGGCCACAGGGGATTCCTGCACTCTCTGCATACTCTGTTCCCATTCCAGGACGTCGCCCATCTCCTCTCTGTCTTGAACACAACTGGAAGCAAGGACTGCCTGTTGGATTAAATTGCCTTTATTTAAATGCAACAGAACTGACTCGGATGGATCTTAACGTGGGACTGGAATATTATAGTCATTACAGAAACATGATTGGTGCGGGTCTTGGGTATGACCACAACAAGAAAGCTCTTGTCTATGAAGTTCTCAGTATCTCGGATGATCCTGAATGCATTCAGCTCCAGCTCCCGAGCACAGTCTCCTCGGAGTTGCAGTTGGGTTCACTTTCCACTCATGTCGTATTCAGGGACGATGGAAATTTACCTGAGATCCCCTTCCATTACAGAAAGGTGCAATTTTCCGAAGTGCTATGCCCGCTGCTGCAACACTAAAGTTGAAAGGACTGCATTTGAGCTTGCCTGTAGTTTTTGCTGAGCTGTGGCTTTCCAAATCCTCTTGAGCCAACCATTACTACTTACTCTGCTACCAACAGCATGTCTCTCTATCGCTTCACATTTACTTTTGTTTAGGGAAGGAGAGAGACACTGCAGTGATGTAGTACTTAGGCATTAGACACTCCTTGACACCTGGCCACTGACTACCTGCTCTCCAGACAAGATCATTGTTTGGCCTTGGAGGGTGTCTTACTGAGGTCTGCGTTTTGGTGGTGCTGCCTGCACTGATGCTAATCTTCATGCCGATAGCCAATCCGTGTTCTCTCAGTCTCTTGGTCCTTTCTGTCTAATAGTACTGCATTTATGAATTCCCTGAATCTGTCGACTGCATTCCAAACTGCGTCTCACTCCATAGCGGGAGAGGATGATGTTCCAGTGAATCCAGTAAAAATGATACAATTCGACATAGGAACAACAGTATGTCTATCCGCTCACTGAGTCTGTTTTTCCACTCAATTAACTGAGATCTATTTTGATAATCCCCATTCCACTTGTCTGCATTTTCCCCATAAACCTTGTATAAACATCAGTATGCCTCATCCCTGAATATATTTAATGAGCCAGCCTCAACAGCCCACAGAATTTTCTACAATTTTTCCCTCTCACTGATGTGAGATTTAGTGGTCTTTAATCCCATGCAGTATTTCTAGCACTCTGAAATTTGTACCAATATTAGGTATTATCCTGTTCTATCACACCTTCTTTGTGGCCAGAGACAAAACAAAACTGAAAGGATAAGAGACTGTAATCTCCTCACTCATCTTCCACGTCAGCCTAAGATACAGCTCATCATGATCTGTGGATTTGCACACTCTCTAACCCGCTTAAACTTCCAATTCTTCGTCAGCTTCTGTATCAATTCATTCAAGGATCACACGGTCTCTCTCCCTGAATCCAGGAACTCCTTCTTCAATCTAAAGACCGAAAGAAAGTCCGTGTTTAACATATTCTCTGGCTCCGTGCATTAGGGTCCCTTGGTCCCTAATACTCCCCATTCTATCCCGCGGTATCCTCTTCCCCTTAATAAACCAGAATGTCTTTGAATTCTTGCTAATCTCTACCCTCTAATGTTTTAACTCCCCGCCTCCACTTCTGCTCTCCTACTGACATTTTAAGTTTAGCCCTACACTTCCTATATTCTTTTCGGACCTCCATTGACCTGCTCACTTTGCAATTGCTTTAGGCTTTTCTATCCTTTTTAATTCTGTTCGAAATTTGTGTCGGCATCTGAGGTTCTCTTGGTTTGTTTTCCAAAATTTTATCTGCGGTGTAACATGCTGGGCCGACACTGTCATCAATTCTATTTTGATCAAGTGATACCCCAACCCCCCGCCCCACGCAGTTCTGCTACAGTTTCACCCAGAAGCAACTGCACTTGGGCCAGATCCTGTCATATTTTTTCATAATATCGGCAAATCCAAAAAGCTTTTATTTTTCAAACATTTTTGGGTCTTTTCCTTAGCAAACTCAAATCATATGAGTCACGGCTACTGGTCCTTTCATGTGTTCCCAATCCTGCCTGCAACATCTGACTGGCTTCGTTCCCCATGGCGAGGCCCAGCACAACCCCGCCCATTGTTGTATCTGCTACACATTGATATAAGAAGCTCTGTGGAATAATTTTCAAGGCATCCGTCCCCTCTAAACAAAATCACTGCCCGAATGAATGTTTGGAATTGAAATGCCTGAATATAATTATCCCTTTGTTGTATTAACACACCTCAGTAAATGGGTTTTATATCAGCTCCTGTACTTTCTTTTATCTGGGTGTCTACCTTTTATCCCCAGTGGTGTGTCTGTCATGGTTTTGATCCTGAGCTCTAACCACCAAGCCTCAATAGAAGATCCTTCTTACTGCAGTAACTGACTCCATAATTAATAATGCAAAAACACTTCCTCTTTTACCACCTCTCCTGTCGTGCCTATAGATCTTGTGCCACTGGATATTGAGTTGTCAGCCCTGACGTCCAACAAACACATCTCTGTGATGGCAAAATTGTCACACTTCCCCATTTCACCTTGTTCACTTCTAATATCTGTCTGTCGGACAATATTCCTAGCATTGAGGTAAAAGGACATTCCGCCTGGAATATAACACCTAGAATACTCTATAATGCGGGGTTCTTCAGTCATTCATTGTCTGTTCTCAAGCAGCCCAATTCACAAACAAGACTGTTACTCTGGGAATGAGTGAATATTTGTTGAATTGTATTTTCTCTTTTAATAAATGTATTAATTAAATGCAACTTTCCAGAACTAAACAGTCAGCTCCACATGCAAAGAGTTTCTGATGATTAATTCCCTGTTCAGTCGGCAGATGGGACAGCTCTAAGTAATGGAGAAAGTGATATCTGAAGGTACTGGGGATCAGAGTCGAAACGTGTGGCTCTGGTAAAGCACAGCCAGTTGGGCAGCATCTGGGGAACAGGAGAGTCAAAGCTTGGGGCATCAGCATTTCATCAAGAAGGCATTGATGCCTTCCCATGTTTTTCATTTCATGATTGACAGGATATTGGGAACCATACGTGTTCCAGAAGGGAGCACTCTATATAGTCCTGAAATGGAAAGCAATCAATCATTTGTTTAGAGAGGGCATAGACATTTTAAGGTGAAGTACTGGTTGATTCAAGTACAAAAGCAAGAATAGATAAATCCCTTGGGGCAGACGGACAAAACCCGAGGTTACTACAGGAATACAGGGAAGAGATCCCTGCGCCTTCGGCGATGATCTTTACATCCTCTCTGTCAACTAGAGTAGTGCTAGATGATTGGAGGGCGGTAAAAGTTACTCCTTGTTCAAGGAAGGTACTAGGGATTATCCTGAGAGTTACAGACCAGTTAGTCTTACAATAGTATTGGGCAAAGTATTGGAGAGGTTTCTGAGAAACAGAATTTATGATTACTTGGAAAGTAATAGTTTGATTAGAAATAGTCAGCATGGCTTTGTGAGGGGCAGGTCATGCCTCACAAAATGTATTAAAATCTTTTAGGTTGGGATCAAACACATTGAAGAAGGTGCAGCAATGGATGCAGAGTGCATGGATTTTAACAAGGCATTTGATAATATTCCCCAAGGCAGTTTCATTCAGAAAGGAAGGAGGGATGGGATACAAGTAAACCTGTCTGTCTTGATACAGAACTGACTGGTACATAGTAGACACAAAGTGGTGGTAAATGGGAAGTATACAGTCTGGAGCTCAGTGATCAGTGGTGTTCCGTTGGGATCAGTTCTGGGACCTCTGCTGTTTGTGATTTTTATGACTGACTTGGATGAGGAAGTGGAAGGGTAGGTTCGTATGTCTGTCGATGTAACAAAGATTGTTGAAATTGTGGATTGTGTCGAGGGCTGTTGTAATTTGCAATGGTACATTGACAGGATGCAGAACCGGGCTGATAAGTGGCAGATGGAGTTCAACTGGAAATGTGTGAAGCAATTCATTTTGGAAGGTCGAATTTTAATGCAGAAGAAAAGCAGGCTTCTTGCATTGTGGAGGAACAGGGTGATCTTGTGGTCCATTTCTTAGCTCCCTCAGTGTTGCCACCCACTTTTATAAGGTTGTTAAGAAGGCATATGATGTTTTCATTTGCAGGGGGATGGAGTTTAAGAGCTTCGAGGTTATGCTACAGCTCTATGGAACCCTGGTGAGATCACACTTAGAATATTGTGATCAGTTTTGGTCGCCTCATTTTAGGAAGGATGTGGAACCTTTAATGAGTGTGCTGAGGAGATTTATCAGGATGCTAACAAAGAAGAGTTCAGGGCTTTTACTCATTGGAGCAAAGAAGGATGAGAGATGACTTGACAGACGTGTACAAAATGATAAGACTCAAAGATAGAGTGGATAGCAAGAGACTTTTTCCCATGGGGGAAATATGTATCATTAAGGCGAAAAACTTTAATGTAATTGGAGGAAGGTTTAGTGGAGATGTCAGAGCTGGTTCCTTAGACAGAGAATGGTGGATGGGTGGAATTTACTGCTGGCAACTGTAGTAGAGTCAGCTGCATTTGGTTTATATTAAGCGACGATTGGATAGGCAAATGAATGATAGCATAATGAAGGGGATGTAGGTTAGTCTGACCTTAGAGTAGGATAAAAGGTTGGCTGGACATCAAGGGCCGAAATGTCTGCACTATACTGTCATGTTCTTTGTTTCATGCTTCAACCAGCTTGAGGATCCTTACCAATTGTTGAATATGTGAGGGAGTGATGTGTGTGAGATCAGGAAGCTTTGTAGAGGCGATAGGCCAAGACGTCCACTTATGGTGTGCATTCTTACAGTCACCTGAGTACCAGTAGAATATGTATGAGATGACCTAACCAGACAGAATCCTTCAAGTTCAGTTATTAACGTGATGCTGGACTTGCCATTTGCTGCTGTTTTCTTCAGATAGATTCTGTTGGGTGACCCATGTATTATTTTTTGTCCATCAACAAAGATGTACAATTTTATTTTGATACTGGTGAATGTGAAGGTGACATTCATTGGACACGGTTTTAGAGGTTTCTTTGCGAGACACAAAGTACTGCAGAATACTGTCAACTTGTTAACGTCTTCGCCCAGTGTCTGGTCCAGGTGGCAGATGCTTGGAGTCTGGGAGGCAAGCCAGATGCCATCACCATAAGTTACTTGTGCGATGTGATTCTGACATTCCACGTCCATTCATCTGCCCCCGTGTAAGGCTCAGACCGAAGATGGAGTCGAAATAATTTGTTGTGAAATAATGATTGAATGACCGCCCTGACCCAGGTGGAACCACTCTGGATTCGTTTAAGAGCAGAGCAATGTATTATCCAGTATCACAGGCAGCTGTGGCTGAATTCAAATCTTTCATTTTTTTAAAAATGTAGGTTATGATTGCAAGCTGATCTAAGAAAAAGTCAGATATTTGCTATGTTTGTGAATTTTAATTCACAAAAATGTGAATTAGCATTATTCAACCAAACAATAATTGCATCATCTCTGAAAACAATTAGGTTGATATTATATTCATGGAACTAAAATATACTTTCCTGCCAACATTTTATGAGCCAAAAATGAGGAATGTATATTTTATTTAATATCGAACAAAGAACATGTCATCTGACTATAGTGCTGATCATAACTACATATTTTTGGATATATGAACACCAACTAACCACAAAAGGACATCATCCTCTCTCACTGGTATCCTCACATATGGATGAGGAAGGACATCACTTCGACTGGGACAACACATCCACCCTAAGACAAACCAAATAGAGGTACGCACAAGAATTCATAGAAGCATGACATTCTAATTAGAACTCTATCCACAAACCTCAACTACCACCCCTGAGAAAAGGAACAGGACGTGAATTCACCACAGGAAATGACATCACCAATCCATAGGAACCCAAACATATAAATAGAAAGCAGGAATTTTCAGCATTGGTTCGCCTGAGGCCCATTGAAGACGAAGATAGTTAAAAGTTTGAAAATGAACATCACAGCTCAACGAGCAAGCCTACATCTAAAACCTTAAACTGAGCTACAAATATTCTCAAAACTCGCGACAATTACATACTCATTGTCAG
Source organism: Hemiscyllium ocellatum (assembly GCF_020745735.1). Lineage (NCBI taxonomy): Eukaryota > Metazoa > Chordata > Chondrichthyes > Orectolobiformes > Hemiscylliidae > Hemiscyllium > Hemiscyllium ocellatum. Next base: position 1,408,820 of record NW_026867726.1, on the reverse strand, counting down.
TATTCAAAAGAATGCATCGTCGCTCCAACATTTGGAAAGTCGTTGGCTTCTGAATGATTGCATTTTTTAAAGTGAGAAAACGATTGAACCATCATATAGAAATAATGTTCTTATAAATTTATATATAATCAATCAGTTTAATTTCTCACTAAATGTGCAAGCTTCAGCTTTTTACCAAGAATTGAAAAATGTCAATAATTCAACATAAACAGAGAATATTAGTTTGAATAAACAATTTGTGTTATTAAATTGAAGTGAACAATAATTTGAAACCTTGCAATTTTTAGAATGAGTGGTAATTAATGTGAAATGTGAAAAACAACGATGAACATACATCCGTGTGATTGAGCAATCAGGCATTTTCAAAGAGTTTTGTGGCAAAACAAAGGAAAAAATGTTTTATTTGTAGGGATACATGATTTAATATATTCGTGTGCTGAGAACTAATTAGACTTCATCATCAAACTGACCTTGCAATACTTGCATTTAAATGGTTATGCCGCAGCAAAATAATCAGATATTTGGCAACATTTCCAACTGGAAATAATCTGATTCTGGCTTTGACTTGCGGCTGTACATGATAGAGTACAGAACTTTAATGTACACAAGGAGGCTATTTGGTCACTGATTATGCATCAGCTTGTGAAATGTCTCCCAAAACCTCCCATTTGCCACCTCTATCACTGTTGCCCTTTAATTTCGGAACGTTCAAATATATATCCAGTTCCCTCTTGAATCTTCATTCACAAATCTCCCAGGCAGGGCATTCCAAATCCTAACAACTCTCTCAATGAAGAACTTTTGCCTTATCTCATTCCGAGATCTTCTGTCGACGATCTTGAAACTGGGATCCTGTAATGCCAGCTAAGAGAAACGGAGTATACTTATTTTACCCTTTTTTTCATAATTTTGATCACTGCAATAAGTTCACATCTTTGTCTGTTCTGATCAATAAGGAGTAATTTCATTAGTCGAATTTCGCGCACCCTACCTTTAACTAATTTCTTCATTTCACTTATCATTCTGATTATTTAAAAGGTTACAGGCATTATTCTTCAAAGTAATGAAGGGTGTGTGTGTGTGTGTGTGTGTGTGTGTGTGTGTGTGTGTGTGTGTGTGTGTGTGTGTGTGTGTGTGTGTGTGTGTGTGTGTAAAAAACAATTCTCTGTAATATTTGAATTACACCCAGTGCCTCGTGTAAAAGGATAGGGATTAGGTAACAATTAACATTTGGGAAAAGAGCTAGTTCAGGGGCGACGGTTTCAGATTTCTGAATCATTGGGCGCTCTTCCAGGATAGTTGGGGGCTTTAAGAAATTGAGAGTTTGCATCTTAACTGGACAAGCACCAACATCCTAGTGGGGAGGTTTTCTCGTGCAAATTGGCTTGATTTAAACTAATAAACCAGGAGGTTGGGAAACAAATCAGCAGGTCAAGAACTGAGCAGAAGGTAGAGGTGAGTAGGACATCAGGCACGGCCAGACTCATGACCATGCTGCGAGAAGGAATCAAATCAGTCCAAAATGTGAATTGGAGGTTGGAATAAATGATAGAGATGTTTATCAGAGATGAACAAATGAAGATGGAATGTATGGGGTTCGTGAAGGAGTGAGGTGTGTGAGATCAGTAAGTTCGTACTCAAGAAAATATCAAAGGGGAAAAACAAATTTTTTTAAAAAATGTAGTTAAAAACCTTAGGCCTAAAAGCACGCAATGTTTGGAATAAAAGTAATCAACTGGCAGTAGATACAGAGATAGATGGATATGACCTTATAAGGATGATTGAAACATGGTTACAGGAAGATCAGGACTGGACAGTGAATTGTCCATGGGTACTCGGTATTCCGAAAGGATAGACATGAAGGTAAAGTAGAGGGAATTGGTGTATTTGTTAAGGATGATACCAAGGCTATATTAAGAAATTATTTTGGTACGAGGGAACAAAATGAAAACCAGTCCAGGTGCAAATAAAAAGCAACGGAAGAAACCTCTTTGGAAGAGTAATTTTCAGCCACTGTCTCCCCAAAGTACTTCTGAGGTCGGAAATAAGAGGGTTCGTGACAAGTTAACAATGGTGGAATAAATGTGCATATTGAATCAATTAATTTGGGCGGCACGGTGGCACAGTGGTTAGCACTGCTGCCTCACAGCGCCTGAGACCTGGGTTCAATTTCCGACTCAGGCGACTGACTGTGTGGAGTTTGCACGTTCTCCCGTGTCTGCGTGGGTTTCATCCGGGTGCTCCAGTTTCCTCCCACAGTCCAAAGGTGTGCAATTCAGGTGAATTGGCCATGCTAAATTGCCCGTAGTGTTAGGTAAGGGGTAAATGGTGGGTTGCGCTTCAGCGTGTCGGTGTGGACTTGTTGGGCCGAAGGGCCTGTTTCCAACTGTAAGTAATCTAATCTAATCTAATCTAATCAACTTGGCAAAGGGTAGGCTCCACTTACAAATCGTAGAGTATATGAAGGATTGTTTCTGAGAACACATGTCATGGAGCCACCCAGAGAGCAGGGATTTGATATAAGGAAGGAATGAAAAATGATCTTGCAGGAAAGGATCATCTTGGAAAGAATGACCACAACATACTGTAGTTTCAAATTTCGATTGAAAGAGTGAAAACAGAGTCACATGTGAGAGCCTTAGTGTTGGGTAATAATACTTACAGTGGCCTAAGGAAGATGTTGGTGGGGAGTGGGGGAACAGTCAAAGGCAGGACAGATGAAGAAATTTGGCAAATACTTAAGAAGATACTAAATACCTCTCAATTAAAGTATATTTGTGAGAGAAGAGGAATTGCATGACAGAGAAAAAATATCCATGTCTAGATAAGGAATTCAATGACAGCATGAGGAAAAAAAACTAGGGCAAGTCATATTGTACAGGTTAGTCACACTCCACGAGATAGGGTAAGGCAGTGGCCTAGTACATTATAGCTGAACTGTTCATCGAGAGACCCAGATAATGTTCTGGGGAGCTGGATTCGAATCCTGCCATGGCAGTTGGTGGAATTTGAATTCAAATTTGATATTAACAAACTGATGGTAAACATGAATAGATTGTCAGGAGAAGCTCACCTGTTTCACTGTGAAAAAAATATTGGGGTATCACAAAAAATCTCCATGCTCTGCCTAAAAAGCTCTATCCATCAATAAAGTTGCACAACACGCTGAGCAAATATTCTTGCAACCAGAAAACAACTGAGAAGGCATGTCAGACAGAGAAAGTCGAGGGAATAAGATACAGAAATTTAAAGAGAGTCATTCTGGATGATCTTTGACAAACTAAGTTTAATTTTATTTTTATTAATAATGGATTTATGAGTGGAATCCGCATTAGTGAAACCGCATATCAGGAAAATCTTGCTTTATTCCAGAATAAGTAATTAGTTACAGAGAGATTGTTCAGTTTGTTAGTGATTTGTTCACTGTTAAAGTTAGAATCATAGAATACCTAGAGTAGGGAAACAGGACTTTCAGACGAACAAGGACCACACTGACCCTCCAAAGAATAAACCACTCAGATGCATTCTCTACCCTATTAACTATATGTACCCTTGACTAATACACCTAACTTACACATCCATGAACACTATGGGCAATTTAGCATGCCCAATTCAAGTAGCCTGCACATCTTTGGATTGTGAGAGGAAACAGGAACACGTGTTTGAAGCCCACGCAGACATGAGTAGAATATGATAACTCCACAGAGAGGCTGGAATCGAACCTGGGTCTTTAGCGTTGTGAGGCAGCAGTTGCTAGCCCCTGAGCCACGGTGTCACCCCTAGACAGGCAAATAGTAAGTGTTAATTACAGAATGTGTGAAAGGATTTCATTTCGTTGAACCACTCCTTTTTAACAAACTGGGTGTCAAAAAGGAGGTGGGTTACATCATTGTCACATTCGTTTTACCATATTATAAGGCGAGGAGACCTTCGCTGGGTGCATTGCTTTTAACTATCAGATGCATGTTGACCTCCACTTCATAATATTATAGAGAGTTCGAAGTGGGTCAAGTGAATGATATATTGGTATATGGGGAATAGCAGGAAAAATGTGTCTGTGTTTGAATAGATTGGTAATTTGATTGGAAAAATAGAGCATTAATCCAATGGAGAGATTCGCAAATCTGAGGCAAAGAGGAATCAGACACCTGGATCGCAAAAAAAATATGTTGCGTGCAGATCATAGGGAGACAATATAAATTTTTAAACCTTTTGAAAGAGAATACATTCAGGAGTAGGGAAGATTTTCTACAGTTTTGCAGGGTACGGTGAGACTACTTCAGGAGAGCTGACTGCCATATTCTCCACCTTATTGTCTATTTTAAATTATCCTCTGTAGGTATAGAAAAGCTTCCCAATCTTACAGAGTCTGAGGGAGAGTATTCCAGGGAATTGACTGCAGAAGGAAACATGTAAGTACACTAATCATTGTGACACATCTCTGCTGCCTCACAGTGTCAGGGACTCGGGTTCCATTCCAATCTCTGGAGCCTATCTGTGTGGCGTTTGTACAATCTCCACATGTTTGCATTAGGGGCATTAACTCCTTTCGTCTCTCCACTGTCTATCTCCGTGTTTATGCCACCGGCAGGAATTCTCCTTCAGGTCGATGAAGAAATATGGCAAATGCAACCGGTTTTCGTAAAAGCGACCCTGGTGTTCAGGATGCCCTGGGTAACAGGAGACTTGCCTGGCTACTCGTGTGAGTACAGTTTCACTGGTTCCCAAGCTATCCTTCTCAGTCCCTCAGTCCATCCATTACTGCATGGAGCCTTTCCTCAAGCCACGCCGGAGACACCCCAGAACTCATCGCCTGGCACTGGTTGCTCTTTAAGCAGGGCTGTCTACACAAAGACACTGGGCACTTTCTGACCCACCAGGGATGCTGGGTAAAGACCCTGCCATTGAAAGGAACAGAATAACTAAAATCCAATTGAATAGCAAAGCAGAGTAAACAGGCTGAATGGCATCCAATGGCATGGTCTTCATCCAAACCATGTTTGGACCAGAGTACTAGGGGATTGCACATCCAGGGCTGTAGACAAGGCTTTAAACTAAATAGGGCAAGGGTGGGCAAGGTCTGATATTGGCGGAATTAGAAAACCTGAGTTAAAGGAGGAGGTAAGAGTGCAGAACTCAGGAGAAGTTATTAAAATTTCCAACACAGACATAAATATGACAGAGCGTATGGAGACTGTTAGCAATCAAACTTCAAGCACACTGAACAAACGAATGACAATGTGAAGAGGAACGGTTAACTCAGGACTTAAGGCGTTATATCTGAATGTATACAGTGTAAGGAATAGAGTAAATGAGCTTGTGGCGCAGATCGTAATTGGCAGGTATGACGTGGCGGACATCACGGAGACATGGCTGCAAGAGTATCAGGATTGGGAGCTGAATATTCTAGGATATACATCTTATTGAAAATATAGGCAGGTGGGCGGAAGAGGTAGGGTTGCCTTATTGGTAAGAAATAAAACTAAATCAATAGTAAAAAATTAAGTAGGGCCAGTTGATGGGGAATCTGTGTGGTAGAATTGAGGTATCGAAAAGGTGAAAAAAATCATAATTGGAGTCTTGTACAGGCCTCCAAACAGTAGTCAGGAGCTGGGGCATAAGACACACCAGAAGAGAGAAAAGGTGTTTAGGAAAGGCAAAGTTAGAGTGATCAAGGGGATGTTAAAAAGAAAGGTTGTTGAGAGTAAGGACAGGCCCAGCCAGTTGGAAGATGGTGGTGGTGTTTGGGTGCAGTTCAGGAAGAAGCGGAGAGCCTGAGACCATCCTAGTGGAGGTGTGGAGGGGTGTTGTTGGATGTGTAATGGGATGGTACGTCCATGGGAAAGAGGAGGTGGATGGAACCTGCAAAATGGAAATTCTGAAATTGGTCTAAAGTGTCAGATGAATCAGGGATGTGTGTGTGCAGGGACTGGACCAGGACGGATTACTGAGTCAAAGTAGGAAGAGATGAGTTGTTTGTAGCAGGTGCAGACTGAAGCAATGTGTCTGCCTGGGCCACCCTGTTTGTGGATGTCGGGAGGAGATGGACTTGACCTGTACTACCAGAGGGCCATCAGCTTGGGGCCATTGGCTGATGTTTGGGAGGGCAGTGTGTGGGGAGGGGATCACCAGGAGAAATTAGATCAGTTATCGCAGTTGATACAGTGGCCTGATGTGCCATGGTTGGGGTCATGGTCTAAGAAAAGACTTGTTCTATGTTTTTTTCTATCACTTTATTCTTGTTCAGATTGTGCAGTTATTCTGAATTTCTGTATCTCCATCAAATGCAGATGACATGTATTTTCTCGCCTAGTGTGGCGCCTCAACACTTCTTAAACATTTTTTATTACAGTATGTGCAACAATGGGCGATTGTTCTAATAATTTGTTTCCAATTAAAGGAAAACGTGAGAATATGATTTGAATTCCGGCAGTGTGTCCATTACGTGCAATTTAAGTGAATCTTTATCCTCATCACACTCACTCTTTCAAAGAAACAATGAATGAATCCATATATTCTGCAGAACGTTTTTCAGTTCTGATGATTGCTGGGAATGTTACAAAAGACATACTTCAGTGTCACGGAAAATACGTATGTTCCAGTGTAAGGTGCCATATCCTGGTCCGTCATAAACTATAAATAAAATATGCAGAGGTGGCAGAGCATATGTAAAAGGAGAGTTCAGCTCTATGTACAAAATTCTATTTCTGGCTCCCACATAAAAGACCTAAACTACATCACTCTGTAAATTCCACAAAATAAGAACAACAAGAGACTGTCCTACTATTTCCATCGCTGTGAGCATCATGTGGTGAGGAATACAATCCCCAAGGTTACACAGCATCCTGGATTGAATCAATAACATTGTCCCTTCACTGTCGGTTGTTCAGAGTCCTGTGGCTCTCTTTGAAACATACCAGTTAGTGTCTCTGCACCACGAGGATCACTGAGATTCACCACCACATTCTGAATGGAAATTAGACATAGGCAATAAATGCTGGTCTTGCTAACGGAATTCACCTCACAAGAACAACTGACAGGAATCTGCTCTACTAAAGGCATCCATTCTAACCGATCTGATTTCTAATGCAGTTTTAATGAGGCTTTTACTTTGCCATAAGCATCTGATCTTTCTGTAACTCCATGAAATTTCCACGAGTGCTTTCGCAGTGCTGATTAAAAATGACATTTGCAAGTTGTGCTCATCATTCTGAAAGGGAGAGCCTTTGTGCGGTTGAGAATGCTTTCATTACTGGTCAGCATCTATAGCAACGTAGAAACTAAGATCAGGAGTAAGTGATTGGACAACATGAACCAGATCTGCCATGTGATAAGATCATGGATGATCTGATTGTGGCCAGAAACACACATTCCTGCTATGCCCTATAACTTTAATTCATAATTCATAGCCGATAACCTGTCTGCCTGTGGCTTAAGGATATTCAATGTCTCACCTTCCATCACTCTCTGGGAGGGAAGTTCCCACAGACGCAGAACCCTTTGATATGGTTAAAACAATCACCAACTCCTTCACTGGGATATTCTCCGTTTTCCAGGAGTCCATCCATTTCTGGAAATCTCACGCACAAATTCTCACGATGGCGGTCAGTGACAATCATTGTTTCACAAGACTCAGTGTTGTGAGCAACAAATTTCACATTATACAGTTAACGATCTAGATGAAGGAACTGACGGCACATTGGCTAACTTTTAGTATTAGAATCACTGGAGTGTGAAAACAGGCCTTTTGGCAAAATAAGTCCACACCAACCCATCAAAGAGTAACTCAACCAGACCCATTCTCCACTGACTAATTTCTTAGTGTATGGGCAATTTAGCATGCCAATCTCACGTAATCTGCACATGCTTGGACTACAGGAGGAAACCAGAGCACCAGCAGGGAACCCATGCAGGCATGGGGAGAATGTGCAAACCCCAAACTGGCGGCCACCCGAGATGGGGACTGGACCTGCGTCCCTGACACTGTGAAGCCGCCGTACTAAGCGACTGTGCCACCCACAACCTGATATTCAGCAGTACAAAGATATGAAGAGGATGGGATAGCATTGAAGAGGTGGAGAGCTTGCAGAATTGTGCTCCAACAAATCTCCTCAACTTCCCACACCCCTGTACTTGAACTCCACCCTTCCTACAACAAGAATAGTCCCCATGGTCCTCAACTTCCAGCCCACCAACCTCCAGATACAATTCATCATTGTCCACCATTTCTGCCACCTATAGTCAGACCCCACAACCAGAGATATATTTCCCTCCCCACTCCTATCAGCATTTTTGACAATAGACAATAGGTGCATGAGCAGGCCATTCTGCCCTACGAGCCGGCACCACCATTCAATATGATCATGGCTGATCATCCTTAATCAGTATCCTGGTCCTGCCTTATCTCCATAACCCTTGATTCCATTATCCTTGCGAACTGGATTCAACACTTTCTTAAACGAATCCAGAAACTGGGCCTCCACTGCCTTCAGGGGCAGAGCATTCCACACACCCACCACTCTCTGGGTGAAGAAGTTTCTCCTTATCTCTGTCGTAAATGGCCTGCCCCTTATTTTTAAGCTGTATCCTCTGGTTCGGGACTCACCCATTAGCGGAAACATGTTTCCTGCCTCCAGAGTGTCCAGTCCTTTACATCTCAGTCAGATCCCCCTCAGTCTTCTAAACTCAAGTTTATACAAGCGCAGTCGCTCCAATCTTTCAACATAAGATAGCCCCGCCATTCCAAGAATTGACCTCGTGAACCTACGCTGCACTCCCTCAATAGCCAGCATGTCTTTCCTCTAATTTGGAGATGAGAACTGCGCACAATAGTCCAGATGTGGTCTCACCAGGGCATTGACCAGCTGCAGAAGAACCCCTTTGATTCTCTACTCAATCCCTCTTGTTATGAAAGCCAGCATGCTATTAGCTTTCCTGACTACCTGCTGTACCTGCATGCTTGCCTTCATTGACTGGTGTACAAGAACACCCAGATCTCTTTGTACTGCCCCTTTATCCAACTCGACTCAATTTAGGTAGTAATATGCCTTCCTCTTCTTGCCACTAAAGTGGATAACAACACATTTATCCACATTAAACTGCATCTGCCATGTATCTGTCCACTCACCTAACCTGTCTGCGGAGACCATTCCCTCCATGACTCCCACATTAGGTGCACGCCCCCACTCCCCACCAAGCCATCATCCACTCCTGGCACCTTCCCTTGCCATCCCAAGTTGTGTAAAATGTGCGCCTATACCTCCCCCTTCACCTCCTTCCAAGACCCCAAAGGATCATTCCACACCCCATAAACATTGGACTGTGTCCATTGTTCCCAGTCTCCTGTACATTGAGGAGACAGGATGACAACTTTTGGAAAGTTTCAGCGAACATCCCTGACACACACACACACACACACACACACACACACACACACAATGATCCCACCACCTTATGGCCGAACATTTCAACTCTCCCTCCCAATCCGCTAGCGGCATGCTAGACCTGGGGCTGCTCCACTGCCAAACTCAAGTCATCCAACACATGGAGGAACTCCACATTGGGACCATACAACCACACGATATCAATGTCAATTTCAACAGTTTCCTCAACTCACCTTCTCCCACCTTATCTCGGATCTAACACTCCAACTTCGCACTGCCCCTTTGAACTGAGCAATCTGTCCATCTTCCCTGACCTTCACGATCACAACCCATCTTCGTCTCACTATCACCTTCCACGCTTCCAGCCTCCGAGCCTCGCCCTCTCCTATTTATCTTTCAGCCCCCTTACGCCCACCCTCCACAATCTTGACTATAAGCATATGCCTGAAATGTCGCACCTCCTGCTCCTCGGATGTTGCCAGACCAGCTGTGCTTTTCTAGCAGCACACTTTTGGACTGTGATCTCTAGCATCTGCAGTCCCCACCTTCGCCTGTAGAAGGATGTGGGAAGTTTGGGAGATTGGGTAAAGAACTGATCAATAGAGTACAGTGTGCAAATGTGTGTGGTCGTAATCTTTACCTGAAAGACAAGAGGCATGGACTATTTTCAATACTAGTAGTAAAATCAGAAGTCTGAAGTGCAAAGAGACTGGAAAGTTCTAGACCACGATTCTCTCAAGGTAGACTTGCAGGTTGTCAGTAGTTAAGAAGGCAAAAACAATGATGTTATTCATTTCAAATGGGTTTGAATATAAAAGCAGGGATATACTTCCGAGTCTGTACAAGGCTCTGGCCAGACTACATTTGGAGTATTCTGCGCAGTTTTGGGCCCTGTATCTCAGGAAGGATGCACTGGCACGGGCGGATGTTCAGAGAAGATTCGTAGGAATGGTTCCAGGGATGAAAAGCTTAACATATGTGGAACATTTGAGTACGATGGGTCAATATTTGATGGAATTTAGAATGATCTGGGGGATCTAATTGAATCTTACAAAATACTGAATGACGTGGACAGAGAGGATTTGGAAAGATGTTTCTATTGATAGCAGAGACTAAGACTCGAGGGCCCAACATAAAGAGAACACCTTGTAGAACAGAGATAAGGAGAAACTTCTTTAGCCAGAGAGTCGGTGATCTATGGAATTCACGCCCACAGAAGCTGTAGAGACCAGGGCATTAAGTATATTTAAGACTGAGATTAATAGATTCTTGATTGTTAAGGGGATCAAGGATTATGGGGAGAAAGTGGGAGAGTGATGTTGAGAAGCATAACAGCCATGATCAAATGGCGGAGCAGACTCAATGGGCTGAAAGGCCAAATTTCTGCCCCTATGTTTTCTGGTCTTGTTAATGTAGGCTGTCCTGATCCCTCACTAGAGATGTGTCCTGAATCGACCTTATGCTTTATAAAGAGGCACATTCCAATACTGATAACTGGCAATATCATTTTCTCTCCCTCCAGTCTCAGCAACCATTTCCTCCAATTCTCTCTGATTTCTGTCTCTTCCCCAATGTCACAATCACACAGTAATTGAAGTCCAATAAATGATACTTCATCATAGTTCGTTGACATCAATAACATAACAGCATGACCCTCACTTGCCTCTTCTGATCCTCGAATAACAATCCGAATTGTATTTGTCACGTACAATTCTCTGTTAACATATCCATGCAGTTTGCCTGTTATCATCCACGTTGTCTTAAGTACATTTTCCCATCAGATTGTGAACTATAAAAGATCACTCATCAATATAATCACTGATCAATAATTTTAGGCTGTAAGTTTCCATTTATAAATGGAGAAACTGGTTTATGTTCCAACAATCCTCTGTCATTATTTCCATACCCAAGGCAGATTGAATTATTACACACAAACAATTTGCCAAGTCCAACATCCCTTCCCTCAGTCACTCCCACATATCCCATGCTGAATGTGTAAATTCAAAACGTTATTTTGAATTTTAATAAAATTAATATTGAATTGAAAGGGGTTAACTGGAGATATTTGTTCCCTGACTGATTATTGTCAATCTCTGTGGATTCTAATTATCCCAGTGGAGGGTTTCCATCGTAAATGATAAATGGGGTCTCTCAAAGTATTATCCCATGGTGTGAGAGGGAACATCACCAACAGCACTAACAGGGATCAGCAGCTCCAGAGGGAAGAGGAGGAGAGATCAGAATCTGAGAACATTAGACTCGACCATTCCAACAATGGATCAGAATCTGAGAACTTGAATGTTCCAACAACGGACAGGAGTTTATCCTTGGGTCTTTATCTTCTTTTTCAGCCTTGAATATCATAAGTATGGCGTATCCAGAGTATCCTTTGTATTATTCAGAGTGGTTACTATCCCATTCTCACGATGGATGGTGTTCCTAGTAAGTCATTCTCTTTGACTGTTAAACTGGGTTGAACTGAATTTTTGCTCGTGATATGTAAATTTTTCAAAATGGAAATCAATGTCTTCGGTTCCAATAAAAACTTCCTTCCCTTATAAAATATATAAAGCCAATTACTATTTACAAATTACTCACTGATATGCGAGAAGGAACCAGACTGTTCTCAAACTCCATAATCCTTTAAGTCCTGCACAGATGTACATTTCCATATTCACCTCACCTACCAATCCCTTTCAAAACCACTATTATGATATCCCAGCCTCCTCCTCAACCTCAGTGCAATTCCTGAATGAGTCATTAATTGTGCTTTTGTAAAATCCGATGCAGCTGTTTCTTCAAGTCTCCTCATACCACGTGTCCATTAGAAAATAATTGCACTTGAGATGTTTAACTTGGTCTCTGCATAGAATCTGTCAGATGTAAGGCAGTGTATAGTGCTCAATCATTCACTCTTAAACTATTGCCCTCGAATAATAATCCATTGATATCTCATGAAGGAAATTGATATAATTAAAATGAAACTATTATCATTTGTGAGAAAAAAGCCCATCTGCTTGCCTCATGTCCTTTTGAGATGGCAATGGGTCATCCTTGCCTGGTCAGGTCTCTGTGTGACTGCAAACCCACAGCAATGTAGTTTACTCTTGACTGTCCTGTGGAACAGCTGAACCAGCCAGTCAGGTTCAGATCAGTATAACATTCTGGCCTGACCAGGGCTGCACACATCCCGTGAGAGAAGAACAAAGGAAAGGTAACTGCTTTCTCTGCCTGTTTACCATATTCCGACAGCTCATTTCCATTCAGGTAGGTGACCATTCCTCGCTTTAGGTGTATTCTATCTCTTTGAAATTCTTCGCAAGAGTGATGTTCATCTCCATGTTTGGTATTATCAGAATATCAGATAGCAAAACACCACACGACCATAAAAAAAACAGAATTCGACAATTCGGCCCATCGAATCTGAATGCCATTTAATAATCGCTTAGAGTTTTCACAACATCATTCTATTGACTTCTCTCTGTAACCCTTGGTACCCTTATTCATCAAAAACCTATCTATCTCTGGCTTATAGACACAAGTGCCTGCATTTCTGTGTATCTGCATGCGTGCGTGTGTGTTTGTTCCTGTGTTTGTGTGTCTGTGTATTTGTGTGTATGCATTTGTTCTTCCGTGTATTAGCATCTGTGTTTTATCTGTTTAAGTCTGTGTGCGACTGTGTATGTTTCTGTATGTCTCTACATGTGTGCGGCCACATCTCAGTGCTGTGCTGTGAGGTTCAGTATATTGGGGTGTCGTCTCTAAGTATTTCTGTGTCTGCGTCTTTCTGCAATGATATATTTGTTGTTTTGGAAGGAACGAAGTAGCAGAAGAGACAGAGCGGTTAGAGTGAGCATTGCCCTCCACAAAACATTATTTCTTACTCAGTTGGTAGGACGTGGATATTACAGAATCTCCTTATGATTCACTCGGTCATCTCGGGCTCGTGCCAGGGTCATCCTGACATGGCGGAAAGGGGGGGGGGGGGGGTAAGGGAATGGATATCGCACACTCCACCACCCGGTTTGGCCCTTTCTGTCTTGTTCCAGGCTGGTTTTCCTGGAATGGGAGAAATGGAAGCGGGGAATGAGCTGTTCCTACTGTTGTAGGTGGTGGTTGGGGAGGGTTGCTGAATGATGAGGTGTCTGGAGGGAGTCAGTCCACAATGCAGAATCCATAAGGTGTTATTGGTGTGGGGGTATTGCATAAGCGAAAGACAAAATTATGGAAGGACGGTGCTGAATTCAACAGTGAGAGTGTTAGTACATGAACTTTATTTGGAGATAGAGCGTAAGCCTTGTTCGGGGGTAGGTACTATAACAGATATACACTGAGTGTGAGGGAGCAGAGAGAATACAGTGAAACTTATCCTGATAAAACGAGGATACAGAATGTCCTGGACATTTCTTCAGATCACCTTAGCGTCGAGGTGAGTCTCAAAGAACGTCTTCTCTAAGTCTGTCACTAATAATGCCACCGACCCTGTCCCTCACATCCCACAGAATCAGTTTGGGAGGATCTTAGCAATGAGAAACAAGCATTGGTGTGTTCTGACTTGCAAAACTGTAATGCAAATTTTGTATATCTTATGCTGTGGGAAATTGGTGTTGTTGGTGCTGCAGTAATACTGAATTATCTCAAGCTACCTCTAAACTGCGTAAACTAAGTGACTGCTAATGCTGTGAAAAATAAATTCCAGAGATGTGTATCAGATTGCTTGAAGAGTATGTTGTGATACACACTAGAGACAAGGTTTGGTGATATGTGCTCAGAAGGATTAATTAATAACCTTGTTCTGAGGAAAAGTGACATTAATATGTTGCATTTTACACGGCATCGGCATATAATATCGAATGTTGAACATGATGGTCAGACATATTGGAAGCCTGGAGGCTGGAGGGTCAAGTTCGCTCCAGTGAATTGGGAAAGAACAATATGACATTCAATGGGAGACAAGCAATGGTTGTCAGAGTCATAGAGTCCTCAAGAACAGAGGCAGACCCTTTGGTCCAAACTGGTCCATTCCGACCAAAATGTGCTTTCACACTAACCCCGTCTCCCTGCCATTGCCCCGTATCCTTCTAATCCTTTCTTATCCATGTATTTGTCCAAATTACTTTTAAATGTTGATAATGTACCCGCCTCAAACACTGGCTGCCCATTCCATATGTGTACCGGCCGCTGAGTAAGAACTGTTACCCCTCAGGTTCCCTTTAATTCTTTCCCCTCTGACCTTAAACTGATTCCCTTTCATCCATGATTCACAACACTGGGAAAATGATTGAGTGCATTCTCCCTATCCATGTCTCACATGATCTTATATATTTCTGTAAGATATCATCTCAGTCTTGTACACTCTAAAGAAAAATGATTTAGCCTGTCCAAACTCTCCCTATAAATCACCTATTGAGCAATGGCGACATCCTTGTGATTTTTTTTCTGCACTCTTTCCAATTTAATCACATCCTTCCTGGAGCAAATTGAACAAAACCGAAGACAGTACTCCAAGCACAGCCTCACCAACATCCTGTATAAATGCAACGTAACTCCCCAACTTTGATGTTCAATTCCCTGACTAATGAAGGCCAGTGTGCCAAAAACCTTCTTCACTGTCGTCTACCGGTGACTCTACTTTGAGAGAAGCGTGCACCTGAATTCCAAGGATCCTCGGTTGCACTGCACTCCTTAAGGTTCAAGCATTCACCATGAAACTCCTACCTTGATTTAATTTTCTAAAATGCAAGACCTCATATTCATCTATATTAAACTCCATTTGCTGTTTCTCGACCTACCCCAGCTGATCATGGTGCTGCTGCATTTTCTGATAACCTTCCTCACTGTCCACGATACTGGCCTATTTTAGTGTCATCAGAAAAATTACTAATCCTGCCTTGTACATTCTCAACAAAATAATTGATACAGGTAACAGCAATCGTCCCAGCACCGACCCCTGAAGCACTCCACTTGTCACAGGCCTCCAATCCGACAAGCAATCCTTCCACTATTATCCTCTGCTTCCTACCATCAAGCCAATTGTGTGTTCAGTTTTCCAGCTCCCTCTGGATTCCATGTGATCGAACATTTCAGATCAGCCTATCATGTAGCATCTTGGGGCAGCACGGTGGCTGAGTGGTTAGCACTGTTACCTCAGAGCGCCAGGGACCTGGATTCAATTCCCGCCTCAGGCAACTGGCTGTTTGGAGTTTGCACATTCTCCCGTGTCTGCGTGGGTCCCCTCTGGGTGTGCAAGTTTACTCCCACAGTCCAAAGAGGTGCAGGTTAGGTGAATTGGTTATGCTAAATATCCCGTAGTGTTAGGTGCATTTATCAGGGTGGGTTGCTCTTCAGAGGGGTGGTGTGGACTTGTTCCGGAGGGCCTGTTCCCACACTGTAGGGAATCTAGTCGAATCTAAAGGCCTTGCTCAAATCTGTGTAGACTACGTTTGTCACCCTGCCCTCATCAACATTCCTGGTCAGTTCATCAAAAAAAACTAACAGTTTTCAAGTTGTGATCTCCCATGCACAAAGCCGTGCTGACTGCTCCGTGTCTTTCCAAATACATGTATATCTTATCTCAGAGTCTTCTCTCGTACGATATCTATCCCAGTTGTGAAGCTAACTGGTTTATAGTTCCCATGTTCTTCGTTGCAATTCTTCTTGAATAAGGGCACAACATTTGTGGGCGGCACGGTGGCACAGTGGTTAGCCCTCATCGACATTCTTGGTCAGTTCATCAAAAAAAAACTAACAGTTTTCAAGTTGTGATCTCCCATGCACTGCTGCCTCACAGCGCCTGAGACCCAGGTTCAACTCCCGACTCAGGCGACTGACTGTGTGGAGTTTGCACATTCTCCCCGTGTCTGCGTGGGTTTCCTCCGGGTGCTCCGGTTTCCTCCCACAGTCCAAAGATGTGCGGGTCAGGTCAATTGGCCATGCTAAATTGCCCGTAGTGTTAGGTAGGGGGTAAATGTAAGGGTATGGGTGGGTTGTGCTTCGGCGGGTCGGTGTGGACTTGTTGGCCGAAGGGCCTGTAAGTAATCTAATTTGCTCCGCACCAGTCTTTGGTGACTTCACCCGTGGACAACGATGATGCAAAATTTTCAGCCAGGGGTCCCGCAACTTCTTTTCTCCTGATTGTGTGTTCTTGGATATATCTGGTCAGGACCAGGACATCTATAGAAATATTGCACCGTCTGAAATATGCACCTTTTTTAAAAGGCACAATTACCAAAGAAAGAGGAAGTGACTTAATGATGGTTAACATGACAAATTTTAAAATATATTAAACATATGAATTGACTTCAGAAGAACTTCAGACATAGTGAAAACGTGAGAATACTCAGAAATTTGTCTGTGTGGAGTTACCATATGCTCCCCCTGTCTACCCCTGCTGGTTAGGTGAATTGGCCATGCTAAATTGCCCCATAGTGTTCAGTGATGGTAACATGAGGTGAATTAGTCTGGCGTAAATGTAGAATCGAAAGCTGAAAATGTGTTGCTGGACAAGAGCAGCAGGTCAGGCAGCATCCAAGGAACAGGAGATTCAACGATTCGGGCATAAGCCCTTCTCAGGAATGTAGAATCATATTGAAATGAATCTGCGTGGGTTAGTCTTCGAAGGGGCAGTGTGGAACTATTGGGCCAAAGGGCCTTTTTCACATTGTTAGCATGCTATGAACACAAAATCTGCATAAATTTACAATCTGTAGTCCAAAGAAAACAAAATGAAGCAAGGTCAAATATGAAATTGTGTAATCGGGAGAGGAGTATTTATTGTTGGGAACAGGGAAATGGCCGAGATATCAACCAGTTACTTTGCATCTGTCTTCGTGGAGGAAGAGCCAGAAAATCAACCAGAAATACAAAGTGATCATATGGAACTTGTGACACTAAAGACATAAAGTCAATTTATGTCAGTAACAAGGTAGTACGTGAACATTAGCTGCATTGCACACTTCTATGTCTGACAAACCAAGTGTACTTCACATCAAAATATGAACAATAAATCAGCAAGGGAAGTATTAACTGTGCTGTCTATGATTGTGTTTTATTTTCCTGCACTTTGTGCAGAGGGCGGAAATCATTGTAGATAAATGGAAGGAACTAAACATATTCCAAGAATGGTAGGTAAATGGAATGGATCCGAGCATCTGCAACGGAGGAAGAGACAGTGTGGAGAACTGCAGACCAATAAACTTGACATCTGTAGGAAAACTATTGGAATGTACAACATACCACGTGATGTTCGATATTTAGATATTAACAGCAGCATTGGAGAGAATCAGCATGTGTTTCTGACAGACAAATCATTCTTGACAAACTTCGGAATTGTTTGAAATTGTTTCTTACAGCATAGATAATGGGGAACCGGTAGAATTGGCATATTTGAATTTTGAGAAGGCTTTCTGTAAGAACTCACACAGTGAGTACATTAATGTGAAAGGCATTTGGAGGAATATATATATAAGTGGAACGTTAAAGTTATGTTCGCCTTCATTTAAGGGGATCAGAATATAAATGGAAGGACATGTTGAAGCAGTTTCACAGCGTGTTGGTGAGACTGTATTTGGAGTATTGTGTACAGTGTGGGTGACTCACTCTGAGAAAGAATATAATGACCGCAGAGGAAGTGCAATGGACATTCTCCAGATCAATCCTTTAGATGGCGAGATTGAGAGGTGACCACAGTGAAATTTAGAAAATTCACTGAACATATGGCAAGTTGAAAATAAACAGAATGTTTCTCTGGCTGTCTAATCTACGTTTAAGGCAAATGATGGCAGGATAAGGGACAGGCCACTTAAAGTAGAAAGAAGAAGCAAATCCATCTCTTGAAGAGGACTGACTAACACAGGGGCATGAAAACTTGCTGGCAGGGTAAGATTATGGGGAATCCCCAGGTATTCTGCAGGTGCATCAAGCGGCACAGTGGCTCAGTGGTTAGCACTGCTGTCTCACAGCACCACAGTCCCAGGTTCAATTCCTACCTTGGACGACTGTCTGTGTGGAGTTTGCCAAATCACCCTGCGTCTGCGTGGCTTTCTTTCGGGTGCTCTGGCTTCCTTCCACAGTCCAAATATGTGCAGGTCAGGTGAATTGGCCAGGCTAATTGTCCATAGTGTTACGTGCTCCTCCCAGAGGGAAATGGATCTGCATGGGCTACTCTTTGTGGAGTGGTTGGGCCGAAGATCCTGTTTCCACACTGTAGGGAATCTAATCTAAAAAAAAGGGAGCAGTTCAGACTCATCATCGACTCGCCAAATTGCATCCAAATGAAGTTTGTGTGAACATACAGAGCATGGTGTGAGAAGGCTGTTTGTGTGACAGGAGATTGGTGTCCAAAGGTGCACCACAGGGATCAGTGCCCTTGTTACTTGTAATTCGGAGGTGTTAATGTTGGACTGAGGTGGACAATGTTAAATGTCAGATAACACTAGATTATAGTCTAACAGTTTTATTTGGAGGCAGCAGCTTTCGAAACGCATCATCACCTGATGAACAAGCAGCGCATCGAAAGCCAGTGCCTCTGAATAAAACTGTTTGACTATAGCCTGTTGTGATTTTGTAAGCTTATAAACGGTTCGCCAGGTGGTTGAAAATGAGGAGGAAGGTCTTAATTTACTTGAAGTTGTAAATGGAATGGTCAGTTGGGCAGATCAATGGCAGATGGATCGTAACCCTGATAAAGGCGATGATTAAGGGTAGTACTAAATGAGTGGCAGCACACTAGGAAGCTCAGCGGGTGCTCCTCCACACATCCTTGAATGGGTATGGACAGGATAACACACAAGTTGATAAAGCATAGCGACTGTAAACATGGCCTTTTTTTAATCGAGGCTTAGATTATAAGAGCTATGTGGAACTTTAGTTAATCCAAGATGGAATAATTTGTGTAGTTCTGGGATCCACAATTCAGGAAGATTGTGATTGGACTGACAGAGGAGATTCGCCAGACTGTTCCCTGGGATGGTGCATATCAGCTATGAAGAGAGGCTGGATAAGCTCGGGTTTCTTACTTTGGAGCAGAGAAGGCTGAGGGGGGTGTGATTCAGAAGGTTAAGAATACAAGGGGCATGGAGAGCGTGGATAGTCAGCAGCTGTTCCTTTTAGTCAAAGGGTCAAGAACAGGAGAGCGCAATTTTAAAGTGGAGGGTTTGAGGTTTGGTAAGAATTTGAGGATATTTTTTAACCCAGCTGGTGTTGGGGTATGGGATGCACTTCCTAAGATGGGAGTTGTCACGGGTAACCGCACAACCGTTAAAAAATGATACAAAGTTGCGCACTTGAAATGCCATAACATTCCCGGTTACGGGTCTTGTGTCAGAAAGTGGGACTAATGTCGACTGTGCTGCATTTGTGACGGAAATGCACCCGTGATTGTATGGCTGTGGAATGTCAGTCATTCAATAGCTTAAGACAGGAATTGATGAGTTTCTGAAGAATATATTAGTAAGGGTTATAAAAATGAACTTTTAATGGTTCTAAAACCATGTCCGTGGCAAAATTAAGGGAAAAACGGTGCAGTTTCCTGACAGTCTGAAACCAGAGAATTGAGGAAAGGGCAATGGCAGAACTATGGAGCAAATGTTTCAGTTGTGTCTTCAAAAAAAAAATCAAATCAAAAAAGTGATCTACCCAGCAATACTAGAATACATTAATTTGGTGAGAAAGAAAGGAAATAGAATGGAATTGGCAACTAAATAGTTTTAGAGGAAGTATTGGAACCGAAAGTTATGGGCATAGACAAAGTCAACAAAGATTTTTGAAAGAAGAATCATATTTGAGAAACTGACTGAGCAACATTATGGGGAAGTAATCAATACAATATGACTGTATTTTTAGGAAGATAGGTGATAAAACTCCAAGCCTACCATACAAATTCAAATTTTATGGGACTGGGGTTAATATGTGAACATAATTTAGAATGAGAGAGCTGACGTGACACAGCGAATAGGAATAAAACAATGTGTTTTCGAATGGAAAGCTTTGGGGTATAGCAGGAATCGGGACTTGGGTGCCAGCTATTACCAACAAACACCAATATTTTGGTTGTTGGAATCAAATGCAATATTCCCAATTCTGCTGATGGTGCTAAATGTCGATGTCGGATTGTGAGTCGTTGAGCAGGATGTAAAAAAGCTCAAAGGTGATTGAGACAAGTGGAGTGAATAGGCAAATACGTGGCAAATGGAGAGCAATGGGGGTAGATGTGACGTCGTGCCTTTTGGTGGGAAAACAGGACGGCAAGCTACAATTTGAAAAGGGATTGGTTGAATAAATATTGATTTATAAATGAACTTATGCAGCATTTTTTCTTTCGTTCTGCGCAGCCCTCCGAGGTCTATGCAAGACAGTGCGTTCTCAAGCAAGCAGTCAATGCTGGGATTGGCTTTGCCACGCTGACCAGTGTGCATAGAACTACCAAGTGGGGAGCTGTAACATTGAAAAGGGTTTGGATCCCCCTCTACACCATTCACTGAAAGCACTATTGCAGAACAGGAAGCAGTTAGGAAGATAAATGGTGAGTTGACTTTTAATCCAAAGGAATTTGAGTCCAGGAGTAAGGGTGCCTTACTGCAGCTGTACAGGGCCTTGGTGAGACCCCATCTTGAACATTGTGGAGTATTGTGTGCAGCTTTGGTCTCCTTACTTAATAAAGGACAAACCTGACATTGAGGAAGAGCAGCGCAGGATGACCTGATTCATCTCTGCGATGACAGGCTTGTTGTGCAAGCAGAGTTTGGGGCGACTGGGCCTGTATTCCATGTGCGTTAGGAAAATGAGTGGAAGTCTCAGAGAAATTTATAAAATTCTGACAGGGCGAGACAGATTGGAAGCAGAGGTAGTAATTCCCCTGACTGGGATGCCTAAAACAAGGGACCACAGTATTAGATACAGTCAGGTGACTCTGCATTAAGATGAGAATAAATGTCTGTACTCAGAGACTGGCGAACCTGGGGAGTTCTCTCCAACATAAGGCTGTGGAATCCAGGACATTAAATATAATTAAGGATTTCTGGACACTAAAGGTATCAGCAGACAGCTGGAGTACAGCTGTCACAGGCTCTCAGATGTTTAGAAGGAGATCTCTGCAGTGTCAACAGGATTGTGTGTCCCGTTCCCTTTTCCAGCAACGAATTTTCTGTCGGTTTTATCGTTCCAAAACTTGGAGCAGTTTGATAATGGTGCAATATAAATAACGGGGGCTATGGGAAAGAAGAGGTTTAGGGCAGACCCTGAAATATCAGTAAAATCCAGAAATGAAAGCTGATCTAACACACACACTAGCACAGCCTAAGTTAATCTTTAAAACATATATTGCAATGAAATAGTGCTTTACATGTAACACCTCAACACGACGGACACTGACTACAGCGCTGTACCTTTGACGATGCTCTTGACTAGATGTTTTCGGGGCTGACTGACCACGTGATGTTGCTGTGGAATTCCAATTCTCCCCAAAATTCTCACCCAGTTTGAAATGATGTTTCTTCGAAATGTAGCCTACAATTCCCAATGTGAGGCTCAGTTTCAAGGCTTGCAGATCGGATTGCATCCCTGTTTTAGCTGAACACACTGAGTGTACATTTTGCAGGTAGAGGATCATGAGCTTGGGTTTTGCTGTTCAGCCAATGTTGGAGATGGAACAGTGACCAGGAACTTTCTTTATTTAATTAAGAAAAGCATACAATTCATGAAGGCATGGCAGCCAAATGATAATTAATAGGCATGTGTCATCACATAACGGCCTGTATATAGATTGAAGGAGCAAAATTAATGGACATCAGTGACGACAGCAATTCTTATTACATGTTTGATCAGATTTAAACATAATAAGGGAAATGAACACTGTGTGAGGAAAACTGCACGGAGGAAATTTTCTCCATTACCCAGAATGGGGAAGGCCCATTCCCTACTCCTTTCCTGATGTTTCTGTGCTGTCTGTGGGAAAGCTCTGCAAAAGTTGACAATAGCTCTTACATGTTCATAAGGAAATCTCTTCAGGGTCGACTGTACTGTGTCTCCCATTCCCTTTTCCAATACCAAGTCTAGTGCTGGGTATTGGGTCCGGTTTAAAACTTGAAGTATTCGAAGCAGTTTGATACAATTGAGTGTCTTGCTTGGCCGTTTCCGAGACCATTGAAGAGTTTATCACATGTCTGTGTATCTGCAGTCATTTTTAGTCCAGACCAGGAAAGCACGGGAGATTCGCTTCCTGAAAGTACATTGGGGAAGGAAATAGATGTTTACAATCGACAATGGCTTTCGGGTCACCATTACAGATACCAGATTTTAGATATTTATATGTTTTTAATTGTTTTTAACTTCCACCAGCTGCCAGAGCATTAGTCTGGTCTGGATTAGTATCTCCATATGGGGACCTATCAGAAACCATACTGAGCAGGTTATTTCT
Source organism: Hemiscyllium ocellatum (assembly GCF_020745735.1). Taxonomy (NCBI): domain Eukaryota; kingdom Metazoa; phylum Chordata; class Chondrichthyes; order Orectolobiformes; family Hemiscylliidae; genus Hemiscyllium; species Hemiscyllium ocellatum. The sequence goes on along the minus strand of NW_026867726.1, from coordinate 1,386,023 downwards.
GTGCTGCTTGACAAAACTGTCAAAAAGAACTCCCACAAATTTGAGTATCCAGATGGGACTGAGGGCGTGGTAATTTGTCATATTGTAATTATTCTCCTCTTAGAAGACTGGATATACTTGAGTAATTTTCCACATTGCAAGGGCGATATCAGAGTTGGAGCTGGTATGAAGCATCTTCCCCAGGGACACGGCTTGTTGTGCAGCACAAGTCTTCAGTCCTATTACAAGAATGGTGTCAGGGCTCATTGCCTTTGTCGTATCTACATCTGTTTCTTCATCTCACGTGCAGCAAATCGAATTGATTGAAGACTAGCATCTGTGATTCCATGTACATCATGGTGAGGGTGATCTGCATCACCCAAGCAACACTTCTGGCTGAGGATGGTACATACATTGTATTGTTGTTTTTTACATTGATGTGCAGGGTTGTTCCATTATTTAGGATGGTGATATATCTGGAGTCCTCTCCTCCAATAAGTTTTTTAATGGTCCGTTTACATTTAGGACTGGATGTGGCAGGACTGCAAATCTTAGATCTGATCTGTTAGTCTTGGACTAACATCTCCCTCACTCCCAGATGTTAGCCCTGATGTCTGGAATCCAACCAGTCAATTGCGGTAGCTTTAATGGGTTAGCATTACGGTTAGATACACATGATTCTGACTCTAGCACGTTCACCCACATTCGTCACTGAACAATCGATTAGCTTGATGCTCATGGTAGACTGGTAGATTATCCTGGGTAAACAGTTACAGATTGTGATTAATTACAATGCTGCTTCTGCTGTTGCTGCTGTCCGCAGCATCACATGATAGGACCAGTTCACTGCAATATCTGTGATTCCATTCCCCTGACCGTCCCGCAGTTCACATCGTGACCTATGTTTCTGATGTGGTAACACTTCCATTTTCATATACTCATTCTGCTGAGGGTTTCTCCCGGGTGTCACGCCTCCAATTTGTTACATTACTCAAACACTTTAACATATTCATCTGATTTTTTCCTTTCCTATAATGCCATCTTCTGTATTTGAAGTGAATGTGTTTCCCTCTGTTTTTCGCCCTGACCATGATAAAGAGCTCTATAGTATCAGTGATGCCAAACTTATGGAACCAAGGACTTTGTACACGTTGTGTTATCGCTCACTTCCTGGTGTATGGAAGTCCATGCTGAACAGGGCGTATGAGCAGCTTTGACACACAATTTTGGAACTTTTTCAAAAAAAAATTGCTGAACAAACTATGCAGGTCTGGCAGCATATTCAGGAGTGAATGCAGAGTTAATCTTTCGTTTAAGTGTCCCTTCTACTAAGTTCCCAGATCCTACAGCGTTTTTTGTCTTTTTATTTCCAGTATCCATAGTTGTTTGTTTAATTGAAAATTTGTGCTGTGCCTATTCTGGAGAAACTCAGCAGGTCTGGCAGCATTGCAGAGACATAGAAAGAGAATTAGCGTTTCAAGTCCAGTCTGACACTTGTTCAGAATTGCAAATGATTGGAAAATGGGCTTTTTATTCCCTTGTCAGAGGTGGGGGATGGATGACAGTGTAAAGAGGGTGTGGCAAAAGATAAATCGGGCTTTTATCAGTGGTGAACGAGAAGATGATGTTAAATGGGTTTAAATTAAGATGTGAGTTGGGGAAAAGGGTTCTCTATACTGAGTGCAAGCTACAGAAGGCACAACCAAATAGGGAAACCAAGAGGAAGAATGTTGACTATGTGGCATTACATAGATTTGGGCAGAGATACGTTTTCACTGTAGAGACCTTCGCCCCCTTCAGACAAAAAAAAAATCAGGTGTTTGACTTCTTATTGGCACTAGTAAGAGTTTCATGCTGCCTTAGTAATGTCATATGGAGAAAAATAAATCACAGTATGATGTTTGGGGCTGTGTGCTGTTTGCCATTCGCTTTTAATATTGTTTCAAATTTCTAGTGATTATTTTTAAATGATTGGTCTTGAAGTTAATATCAGATTGCGTCTAGGAGGTTGAGGGGTGAAATGAATAAAAAAAAGTGTATAAAATCATGAGAGACATGGATAGGTTGCATAGTCAACGTCTTTTTGACAAAATAGTGAATTTCAAACATGGAGGACATAGCTTTAAGATGAAAGGGGAAGATTTAAAAGGGACGAAGAAGCAACCATTTCATGCAGAGGGTGACGTTTGCATGGAATGAGCTGTCAGAGGAAAAGTGGTAGATACAGCTACAATATTGAAAAGACAGTTGGACAAACATATTAATGGGAAATGTACAGAGGCATTTGGGCCAAGTGCAAGCAGGTGGAATTAGTTTAGTTAGGAAAACCTGGTCAGAATGGACAAGTTGAATCAAAGGGTCTGTTTGTGGGCGATTATGGCTGTATGAATCTAGAAAGTGAGGAAAAAGAAATAAAAGATATGATGCAAGTAAATTGGCAAGATATATAAAACCAAGCAGCATGAGATTTTCTGTGTTTATAACAAAATAAATCAGGATGAGTGCGTGACTTTTTGTGGAAATGAAGTCAGGAAAGTATATTGAGGATATCTGAAGGGTGTGACGGGGGAATTGCCCAGAGGAAATTTGCAGATAATTTACACCAATATTTTACATTAGTCCTCAAAAGGTGAGGCGCTGTAAATATTTCAATACTAAAAACAAAATGGTATTAGTAGGGACGTTCGAACAAAAGGAACAAAGTTTTTTTAAAACAAATAGAGAAGTGTAAGTGGGGACAGGTCTGCAGAAATTCATAGCTGGTTTTAAAGGAAGTAGTTACAGAGTGACTGGTGGCACTGTGTAAAATATTCTATAATTCTTTGGATTACAGGAGTGTTACAGCGAAACTGGAGTACGTCCAATGTGGCGACTGTCTTTAAGAAAGGAGGAGACTGAACCATTATTGCTGGGAACCATTTAGCTTCACCATTATTGTTGGGAATCTGCGAGAGTTTGTTATTAAGAAGGGAATTGCAGGGCATTTAGAAATGCTTCAAGCAGAATCGTTAGGGTTTTATGAAAGGGGATATGTAAAAAATCATGCAAAGTTTATCTGGATACCCCTGACAATGTAACAAGCGGACTTGATGAAAGGGAACTGGTAGACATGAGGCTTGCCAAAGATTTTCCTGAAGGTATCATAAAATAAAGGTTTTTACACAATACAGGAGCTCATAATATGACGGATAATATATTTGATGGAATGACGATTGGTTAACACATAGAAATTGGAGAGTAACGATTAATAGATCTTTATGATGAAATGTATCAAGTGGAGTACCACAAATATCAATCCGATGGCATGAGTTACTGACCATCTATACTGACAGCCTGACGGTGCAAGCTGAGTGCAGTATACATCCGAGTTTGTGGATGACACTGAGAACCAAAAGTAAGGCTGTTACTTAATGAAAATGACTCCCAAAAAAGGAGCAGTTCAAAGAGATTAGAGTGTTTCTGTGTATGTAACATAAAGTCAGCATGCTGATGAAGCAAGTAACTAGGTTGGTTCATTAGGCGGGTTCCTGGATTGCAAAAGTTGAATTATTGAGTACATCTAAATTGGTGAGGCGATTATTCATTATGGTTGAAATGAATGTGGGTGATGTGACTGAAACGTGCAAAATACAGAGAGGGCTGAAGGTAAATGTAGAGAATATGGGTCTTCTCTTGGCCAGAGTGTTGAATTTGGGGATTAAAGGTAAAGAATAAAGGATACTAAATTCAAACTGAGATGCAAAAAATGTCTTCTTTCTGAAGGTAGTGAATATCTGGAATACCCTAACACAGAGACTTGGGTGTGGGGGGAGGGGGGGGAGCTGGGACACTGAATGTATATGCAGATGGAGTGGAATGGTTTTTGACATATCAGCGAGTTGAAGGATACAAGCCGTTAGCAGGAAGGTGGAGTTGAGCCCTAGAGTAGACAAGCCATAATTGAATGACAGTGCAGGATTGAGGGGCCGAATAGACCCGCTGTTCCTATTTCTTTCATTCCTATGTTATGCTTTTGGAAAGTAACTGGTTATTTTCCTGAAAGTCGTTTTGTACAACATTGCATTCAGGGAGAGTAGTGAATTTGTTTGAGTTTACACTGGGTGGGGTATGGGGACTGTATCCACAACGAATCTGGGTTTGTAACATAACCCAAGTGGGGAACAGAAGTTACAAAGTGGGGAGGCCTGGAAAGAGGGATTGGGGGTGTGGGGGTGTGATAGGGTCACTTCTTGACTCAGCCTGATTTTTCCAAGTCCATTTCTGAAACTACACCGAACCATTGGAACGGCCACGATCTGGCCCATTATAGCAGGTCCCAAGGGCTGAAAGGAACATCAGAGCATAGGGCTGACAGACACGATTGGGCCTTTTGGCTCTTTGACACTACTCTACCAGTAATTAAGGACGTGGCTCATCTCAGTGTGTTCCCAGCTGCTGTATTTTCTCCATGCACCATTATCCCTGACTCACTTGTCTATGGAAAAGCAGACAAATCCAGCATCGATATAAAATAAAGATTCAGCTATCAAACTTCTGGGAAAGAGAATTCACACTTGAATGAAATCCCACTTTGTGAATTTCTCCTCACTCTGGTTCTGACTGAGATTGGAGGGTGTCAACAGTTTGCCTTTCTAGTGTCACTCCTACATTGCTCGCAACAAACTTTAAATGTAACTAGGTTGGTGATATGGCCGATGATAAAGTCTCAGACTGGGTCAGGTTCAGTAACGGGAACAAGTCACACAGTTATTTTTCTTAAGCCACAGAGGATCATGGTGGATCTGTGTTCGACACTGATGCTTCACATCACCAAGCAGCTGACCTTAATTCCAACCTTGGGCAACCTTCTATGTGGAGTTTAAACATTCACCCAGTGTCTGTGTGGGTTTCTTCCCAGTGCTACAGTTTCTCCCCACAATCTAAAGATTTGCAACTTAGAGTGGATCGGCCATGACAGTTTTCCCATTGTGCCCAGGGATGTGTAGGTTAGGTGGGTTAGTCATGGGAAAAGTTGGGTTACGTGGATGGGGCAGGGCTGTCTGGGATGCTTTTCGTTGGGTCAGTGTGCACTCGATGGGCAGAAGGTCGTGCTTCAATATTGTCGAATTTCTATGAAAATGACACAAGTTTGGACTGTACAAACTCACAGTGTGTATTTACCTGATCCACTCTCCTCTAGGTTTTGTGTGTTTAAACCAAATCATGTCTCATTCCAAGAGCAACCTGTTCAAGCCTCCATAATATAAGCTCTTCATCGCAGTGAAGTGAAACATCTCTGAACTGCTTCCACTGTAATTATATCCTTTCTAAGGTAAGGACACAAAAAAATTCTGACACACAGATATGACGTTAATTTTGTTTTTGATAAATTGTTTTTTTTTTGCAGGTAATTGGAGGCAGAGATATTGAATTTTTGTGACACAGACCACATAAATACCGACGGACTCATGGATTTTGGGGGAAATGGCAGGAATGTACAGTGTGGGGGTAATGCTGACAGTGGTCCAAAATAACACTGCTCCACAACATCCAGGACTATAAGGCAAAACGAAATGATGACATGGATAACATTTAAAATGTTAACAGTGATACAATACAGTTCCAAAGGACCATGGGGCTGCTCTGTCAATAGAGAGAGAGAGAGAGACCAGTCGTGGTGGTTTACGCTGAGGGTTACCACACCTCGGGTGATGGGGTAAGGTTGAGAGACCGTCCCCTTCATGGTAAACTCTGTCAGTGTGGAGAATTGAACCTGGGCTGTTGGTTTCCCTGTGCATCGCTAACCAGCCGTCCAGCCAACTGCGTGGGAGACTGTGTAACTGCTACGTACAGAAAAAAGGCACAGACAAAGGGCAATAGAAATTTTCATAACAAGGAAAACGGTACAATTCAGAGAACGGTCAAGATAATGGCTGAGGATAAAAATGTTCTTTGCTATGATTTGTATGTTATAATGAGAAAAGTGTTTAGAAGCTGTCTTCAGCTGAATACAATAAAGTGAGACAAGTGAAATAACCAGAATTATTAATTGTAATTCGATATTGATAACCATAAAAATAAGAGTATGTCTGTGTAAAATGTGTTTACCATTATATAGACGTATAAAGCTGGTGGAATATATTGTTAGGAGAGTCCGTCCTCCATGGGAAATGGCCTTGAACAGGTGCTTGAAGAAAACCGGGGTAAAAGTTCTGGAGTGTCGTCTGGTCAGTGACATAAACCCAAGGGGGTTGAGTGTCTGAAGCTCCTCTAAGTGGAGCTCAGAGCACAATCAGATCACCCCCGAGCTTATTAATACTAGCGCATGTTTAAATGGTTGAACGGTCTCATGATGGATTTAAATAGTATGTGATTTTAAAAACACACATCTCTACTCCTTCCCGTTACGTATTACATATTGGGGCACTGACATTTTTCTGCCCATTGGAACAACGTGGAACGTTGTCTGCTAGAACATTCCATAATTGGAATTCTACAGAACATTCTATCGCCGTGTGGGAGTATTGCAAAGGTGAGGGGGAAGCAGAGAGAGAGAGAGAGAGAGCGAGAGAGAGTGCTGCATGCAGTAGAGGGAGCACCATTGAAAGAGAGGGACACCATGGGGTGGGGCGGTAGTTAATGAGGTGAGTTCCATAAGATAGCACCAGGAAACTAACTCAGCCTCGTACAGACAATCCCTCTGTCAAACTCAATGAAAATGGCACCGACACAAACTATTGTTCGATTCAGCCCAATGAGTCATAACCTCTGCTGACATCACTCCCAGTTACAAAGCAGCAGAACAAATGCTTATCCAACTTCTCCATCATCTGAACTGACACTAATGT